>NC_089766.1:50374796-50414796 GCF_040412425.1 Macrobrachium rosenbergii
TTTCTGTCTGCAAAGTAACGATCTCCTGCATCAGTGTTTGCACTTGGCGTAAAAATATACTGATACCGAATTTATTTTTAAGATACTCTTTTTTTTATAGTTAATTGTTGCCAGTACCGGATTGAATACAGAATGCAAGTACATATCAGTACATTTCGTGAACATGACGTGAAAACTAGAAAATGGGCTTCTCAACATCCTGAAATAAAAAGGAATGAAGATTGAGAGAGAGAGAGAGAGAGAGAGAGAGAGAGAGAGAGAGAGAGAGAGAGAGAGAGAGAGAGAGATCGTCTTTCTTATTGGGCGGTCTCATTTCAACTTTCAGATCAGCTGATCTTTGCAAGTTTATTTCTTCAGTCCGCATACTGTCATTTTGTCCCTCAAAATTTTTATCCAAAGGTTGATAAGATAGCTAACCGGATACCCATTCTTAGCCCAGACGCGAGCCAGACCACCGATTCCCATCAATAAAATAACAAAGGGCTCGCTTGATGGATTTGTTTTTAAGGGAAAAGTGAAAAATAGCACGGCCAAGTTAAAGAAGTTGGACAGCAGAGGAGGAAGGAACCTGATGGATCGGTTGAAGGTATCAAAAGTCAGAAATCATTGCAGCTGGGTGAAAGGAATTCTAAAAAAAAGAATCTAAGCGCGTCTCTCACAAAACATCGCCTGTAGCACCATCTTGAGGGGTTGCAGGCTCTCAGCAAATGGAAAAGAAGCAGAATGAGAAAAAGAGATGGTCTTAAACATATAGGTATCGAGGGCATTATTGGTCCTATTCTCATTTTAATGAAAGATCCCAGAATTAATACGCATAACCATGAAGTTCGTATTATTTTTTCTTTGTGGAACAGCGATAGTGTGCAGGCAATAAACTCTGCACTTAGCCACGCCCCAGCCAGTCTCTCTCACCACTGGCCCTTATATAAATAAGCAGGGGAAAGTACCTTCGTCCAGGCCTCAGACTGTCTCTTATGCGGCCGTCATTTTTGACTCGAGGGGTACACTAGCTGAAGTAATAATCAGTGGAAGCTCCTGATTCGCCTCCTTGCATCACCTTACAAAATTCCTCTGGGTCCCATGCCCCCGCAGCATTCAATTTTCAGAATGAGGGGACCACAGCTTTGGAGGAAAGAAATGAAAGCATGACATTGTTACTTATTTGGTGCAGTGATACATTGGGATTTTGCTCCATATGAAACTAGGGCAATTTTTACAGCTAACCTACAGGAATTCAACAGGGTGTCACATCCCAGATAGGCAAGCAAGGGCTTAATATCGATAAAAGCCATTATGATCATTCTGTGAACTCGACAAGCTGTGTCAATGATAAAACTCCATCCAGTGCAGTGACAAGGAGGGAAATGACCTCGATTTAAATCGTGTTATTTCAATCTCTTTAAACAAGTTTTGCATCCTCCTCCTCCTCCTCCTCCTCCTCCTCCTCCTCCTCCTCCTCCTCCTCCTCCTCCTCCAGTTAAGTATACCTTAGTTTTACCAGACCACTGAGCTGATTAACAGCTCTCCTAGGGCTGGCCCGAAGGATTAGACTTATTTTACGTGGCTAAGAACCAATTGGTTATTTAGCAACGGGTAGATAAAACCTATTCATATGGAACAATCCCACCAAGGGGGCCACTGACTTGAAATTCAAGATTCCAAAGAATATTAAGGTGTTCATTAGGAAGAAGTAAGAGGAAGTGAATGGAAACAGAAAGAAGAGATCGCACTTATTATAAAAAAAAATAAATTAACAAATTGATAAAATATATTAAAATTCAAGGAGAACAGCATTAGGGTCGTAATTCATTGAACGTTCGCTTGAACTTCTGAAGTCCCAGTGTACGACTTCCTCTGAGAGGATAACGTATTTTCCTGGCGGCTTTGGTCCATCCATGCTATCATTATGGGTCAGTTTTCAAAAGGTGAAGTTCTCTGGAACCCAAAAAAAGTTGTTTTTATCAAAACTGGCAAAGAAAAAGAAAAATTTTTAATATAAAAAAAGCAAGATAGCCGTCAGCCAAAAATGAGCGCATGATGTAAAAGAGATTTTTGTGGGAGACACTCAAAGGCCTCCCATAAAGGAGCCAGTAAAGTAAATGATGCAAGGAATTCCAACGATCTTTCTCTCGTACACAAAGGGGAACGTCGCCTCTTATCTTGGAGTCTGATGGACACAGGATATCGCTTGTTATTTCGTAAACACGAGCAAGTATGATAATCCACTGTGTAAAGACACATCATGTATGTATGTATATATATATATATATATATATATATATATATATATATATATATATATATATATAGTAATTTATATTTATATTTGTGTGTGTACACATGTACATATGAATATATATACATACACATTATATATGTATAAATGTATTATTTACGTCACTTTTGAGGGTATAACATCAGTTATCAGGCGTCCGGTTCTCAGCATATCTGTTAGGGTGAAGTTGCTGGCCCTACGTGTAAGTATTTGGGGGCTTATGTGTCGACGTGGAGTGTCCGGCATTTTTAGGGGGTCACCCATCCAAATGGTAACCACCTAAAGCGTTGCTCCGTTGACTGGAAGACCAGCAGTACAAATAACTTATAACTGCCGTATATATTATGGTTAAGCGAACGAGACTGGCATTATTATTATTTATTATTATTATTATTATTATTATTATTATTATTATTATTATTGGTTATTCATTATTCTGGGTGGTTTTCATGGGTGGGGTTCCTTGTTGCATCCTGCCACCGTAGGAGTTCATCATGGCACACTCTTCTGCATGAGTCCTGGAGCTACTTCGGCATTTAGTTTTTCCAATTCCTTCTCAGGGATCTTGGGATCGTGCCTCGTGTTCCTATGATTATGGGTACAATTTCACTGGCATTTTCCATATCCTTCTTATTTCGATTTTCAGGTCTTGATACTTATCAATTTTTTCTTTCTCGTCTACTCTGAGTCCCATGGTGCCTCATCAATTATTATTATTATTATTATTATTATTATTATTATTATTATTATTATTATTATTATTATTATTATTATTATTATTATTATACAGGAGAAACCCTATTCATATGGAACAAGCCCACCAAAGGGGCCATTGGCTTGAAATTCAAGCTTCCAAAGAGTATGGTTAGGGAAATACAGAAAGAAGAGATCTCACTTATTAAAAAGAAACAATAAATAAATAAATAGATAAAAACTTATTAAAATGCAAGGAGAATACCATCAGGTAATAATGCATTGCATGTTTATTTCCATTCTTCATTAATTGAAAACAAACACACCTAGCACAAGCAAAGAATTCCCCTGGTTGAGAATTTACTGAAACAGCACATCATAGAAACATCGTATAATTCATCTGATTATGATAAAGTATATTTAAGAAAACGGTACCGAAAGAACCAGTTATTTAGGCAAGATTTGGATAACTCTAAGTAGAAAACACCACGTTTACGTGGTAAGAATTTTGAAGGGATCGATATTTAGATCGGGTCGGGTCCGGGTAAGATACGGGAGATACCCATTGACGACTTTGGGCATGAGAGTCATAATACTGACCAAAAAGGGAAGGACAAAAAAGGGAAAAGTAACCGATGTCCATCGCGTCACATGAGGCCGCGAGGATAAAGGGAAGGGAAGAGAGAGAGAGAGAGAGAGAGAGAGAGAGAGAGAGAGAGAGAGAGAGAGAGAGAGAGGAGAGAGAGGCGAAGGAAGAAGAGCTTGGGGAAGACGTAGATCTGAGGGGTAGGGGCGATGGGCTGGGATGACGCAGAGACAATGAGCGCCCAATATGTGATCGCAATAGCCCCTTCCTTTCCCATCCCGTTCAGCCAAAAAAAAAAAAAAAAAAAAAGGAAAAAGGAAACAAAGAAATCAACAAACCCCGGGCTACTTCGTCCTATCAAGTTTCTTTATATTAATGGTTTTCTTGTGTGCCTTCCTACATGCCTGCTTATCGTGGTTTTTCGTATTGTATTTCACTCATTCCTAGTCTTGACACTTTCCACCCTTATTATATTTTTCTAAGCCTTTGCTTCTCTTGTCATATCTGTCCGTCTGTCTAAATATGTATAATTGTGAATGTGTATATATATATTCATACATGTACATACATTTATATACACATATATACACACGATATATATATATATATATATATATATATATATATATATATATATATATATATATATATATGTATATTATATATAATATATATATATATAGGCTCATATAGGTTAATTTTATATAATGGTGTATATTGCTTGAAATAATTTTTCTTATAAGGCTCAGACAGGTTAATATTATTTATAAATGTGTTGTATATTTGCATGATTTCATATCTATATACCGTTATAAATATCAATATTATATTATGATTAATATATATATATTATATATGTATGTGTATATCAGGGATATAGGTAATTCATTGACAAAAATGTTGAACAGAAATAGATAGAAAGAGCACTTTGAGACAGTTCTTAATAGACCAGTCCCCCCAGAAGAGGATATACCGCCTGCTCAGGAAGATATAAATATTGATGAAGGCGAGATCAGGCTAGAAGTAGTAGTAGTTAAGGCAATGAAACAGTTAAAGAATTATAAGGCAGGAGGAGAGGATGGTTTATTCCCGGAAATGTTTAAAGTGGAGGAGGATAGATTAGTATTTGTCTTGAACATATTATTCAACGAGATATGGATGACGGGGATAATACCAGCAGGTTGGAGGAATGGTGTGATCTTTAAAGTTCCAAAGAAAGGAGATCTGAGGAGGTGTGGTAATTGGGGGGAATCACTTTGTCACCTGTAGCCTTGAAAATTTCCAGTAGAGTATTGTTGAATAGGTTGGAGCCAGTTGTTGATGATATTCTGAGGGATGAACAGGCCGGTTTTAGAAAGGGGCGGGGTTGCAGTGATCAGATCTTCACAGTTGAGCATTTAATGCAGCAGGCTAATGAAATGAGAACTCCATTAAGTCTTTGCTTTGCTGATTTTGAAAAGGCCTTTGATAGTATTTCGAGACGGACTGTGAGAAAAATCATGAGGCATTATGGAATACCGGAAAAGTTTGACGGTTGTCAAGAACATGCATGAGGGCACATCTTTTAAAGTGGTGGTTAATGGGTGTATGAGTGATCCATTTGAAGTTAAGTCTGGTGTGATTCAGGGTGGCATTCTGCCACCTCTGTTGTTTGTATTGGTCGTAGATTACGTTATGAGAAGGGTTAAAAGAGAAACGGATGCAGGTATACTCTAGGGAGAAAATGGAAAACTTCTTGACTTGGATTATGCTGATGATATGGTTTTGATCTGCGAGGGACCAGAAATGATGCAGTGTGTTGGATTGTCTAGTGAGTGAAGGTCGAAAGGTTGGTTTGGTGAGTCATGGTGAAGTACAGTGACTGGATAATAAATTCTTAGCATTTGAAAATAAGGCGCTCAGAAGGATATTAGGAATTAATTGGAGGGTTAGGATATCAAATAACAAAATTAGAGAAGTAACAGGTGTGCAGCCGGTCGATGAGTATGTTAGATTCTCCCGCTGGATTGATTGATTGATTAATTGAGAGTTATCTGGCGTTACAACTACCAGGGTCAAAGTGGCTAGGCCATGTGTATACGAGATGCACCCGGGTGGGTTGCCCTTGGTAGAAGAGGTAGAGGTAGGCCAAAGAGACGTGTTGAGGACAGTGAGGCGGGAAGCAGGAGATGAGTGTTAGTGAGATCTTGAGGAGTTAGCCCAGGACAGAATGTGGCGGCGTGAGTTCATCGAGGCCCTATGCATCCCCGGGGGTGCCACAGGAAATGATTGATTGATTAATTGATGTATGCACACCGGAAAACTGTTCCATTCTAAAATAAAAAAAAAAGGTTGGATTGAGTAGAATAAAATATTAATTTTAGCCACATTCACCCTTGATCTATTGGATCAGTGTTGAACCCCTATACTTACAGAAAAGGTGTCAGATGGACACGTATTCTGACACTAGGATGCCAAAACTTGTGTCAGTACTGAGAGTCGAGCAGGTTCATGGCCGTGTGACGCTGCCTTCTTTAACCAACACTCAGGACTAGCTGCAACCCCTTTCATTCCTTTTACTGTACCTCCGTTCATATTCTCTTTCTTTCATCTTCCTTTCCACCCTTCCTAACAGTTCTTTCCTAGTGCAACTGCGAGATTTTTCCTCCTGTTAAACCTTTCAAACCTTCATACTGCCCTGTTTCCTGTTCAACGCTGAATGACCTCATAGTTCCCAGAGCTTGGCCTTTGGCCTGAATTCTATATCCTATTCGATTCAGTTTAAAGGCATTATTATTATAAAACATTGGCATAAAGCCACCCGTTTTAGATTATAGGAATTTTTTTCTCTATCCCCTTTTTAGGCTGCTATAAGACAGGGACAGTCACGATGTGATTAACTGGTATTTTATCCCGATTCGTGACCCGCATTGAATTTACAATCTCCCGTGGAGAGAGAGAGAGAGAGAGAGAGAGAGAGAGAGAGAGAGAGAGAGAGAGAGAGAGAGAGAGAGAGAGAGAGAAATTTTAATTGGTCTTAGAATAATTAAAGAAAGTGTTTCGGTGGTATAAAAACAGGTGTCTTCGGATTCAGACGAAGTCTATACCTTCGCGAAATCCTTCAGTACACTACAGCTTAAAATTGCCAGTGAACAAAATAAAAATAAGCAGAAAAAATGCTTAACTTTTAACGTTTGTTCTTGTAAGAAATATTTCAGTTACATTTTAAAGACTGGTGTTCATTAGGAAGAAGTAAGAGGAGGTAAAGGGAAAGAAGAACTCCCGCTTATTAAGAATGAAAAAAGAAATTAATATATTAATAAGCAGATAAAAATGTATTAAAATGGAAGGAGAATAGTATTCGGAATAGTATTAGTAATATATTTCCGAAAGTAAATATTTGCATACATACGTACATGTACGTGTACATCTGCACACAGCTTACACTTTCATGAATATGAAATGAGGAGGAAGGACACTGGACAGCCTGCAGAGAGAGAGAGAGAGAGAGAGAGAGAGAGAGAGAGAGAGAGAGAGAGAGAGAGAGAGAGAGAGAGAGAGAGAGAGCTATGTGCCCAAACGGCGTGAGAAAAGGGATATTAATGCAAAACTCGGAGACCTTAACCCTCAACGGGAAAATCTTAGGAGTTAGGTCGAAGATTAACATAAATACTTTGTGAAGATTAGAGGCTACGGCCAATCCCTACCTTCGAGCTGCTCCAATCTCCTATAAGTGAAGCCGCTGGTTGGTAGGTAGGTAGGTTGGTACCCTCTGCACAACAAACCCCGCCCCCCTAACCCCCCGACGGAATTATAGTCATTTCGCTTTGCCGAAACGGAAAGCGATTGTAAAATTCCCTTGGTGTGGGCGGAGAGTCTTACTGGAAAGTATTAGACCAAAGTCTAATACTTTCCTAGAGAGAGAGAGAGAGAGAGGTGTTTTGGGTAGGGACCTGGATTTGAAGTTTGACGTTATGGTTCAAATGGTCGATGTCGGTGGTCGAAGTTATATTCCGGAATAACCCGACTGATTGGGAATATTGAAATGGACATTTTGTATTTTAGAAATTGGTAATGGGAATATTGAAATTGATATTTTGTATTACAGAAATCGGTAATGGGAATATTGAAATTGATATTTTGTATTACAGAAATTGGTAATGGGAATATTGGAATTGATATTTTGTATTACATAAATTGGTAATGGGAATATTGGAATTGATATTTTATAATACAGAAATTGGTAATGGGAATATTGAAATTGATATTTTGTATTACAGAAATTGGTAAGGGGAATATTGGAATTGATATTTTGTATTACAGAAATTGGTAATGGGAATATTGAAATTGATATTTTGTAATTTGGAAATTGGTGATGGGAATACTGAAATGAACGTTTGGTATCACAGAAATTGTTAATGGGAATTTTGAAATGGGCATTTTGTATTACAGAAATTGGGAATGGGACTATTGAAATGGAAATTTTGTATCCCGGAAATTGGTAATGGGAGAATTAAAATGGCGATTTTGTGTCATTGATGACGATATTTTGGTAGAATTTATTAGATCAACAGCGAAGTTTCGAAAAAACAAAGATAACGGTAGCCAAATCGAGCGAGAGTCCGCTCCAGTAAAACTTGAATTGAATTGAATATAGAATTTAGGCCAAAGGCCAAGCACTGGGACCTATGAGGTCATTCAGCGCTGAAACGGAAATTGACAGTAAAAGGTTTGAGAGGTGTAACAGGAGGAAAACCTCGCAGTTGCACTATGAGACAATTGTTAGGAGAGGGTGGATAGTGAGATTGAGGAAAGAGAATATGAAAGGAGGTACAGTAAAAGGAACGAAAGGGGTTGCAGCTAGGGGCTACAGAAGGCACGCTGCGAAGAACCTTAAGTAATGCCTACAGTGCACCGCATGAGGTGCACTGACGGCACTAGCCCCGTACGGGGATCAGCTCCAGTGGAAAAAAAAAAAAAAAAAAAAAAAAAACCACCACAAGGGAGGCCCTTAAGTCCCAGTAAGCGTAGGAGGCCTCTAACAAGCATTTTTCTACGGACACGAAGAGAGAAAAATAGCTAAATAACAGTGAGGCCTACGGAGGAGGAGGAGGAGGAGGAGGCGGCCTCGAGGAATTTGTCTCCTGTCAATCACTTGTGAGAATATTCCAATCGCTTCATTCAACCCGTGTTAAAAGGAACTCCGGTGAAAGGTTTAGAATTCTGTCTCTCCATTCACCAACGGGAAACTTCCATGATGATGCCTTTGTGCTGGCTTCATCAGCGTTTATCGATTCCCTCGCTTATTTTATGTATGTATTTGTTTATTTCATTATTTATTTATGTGTTAAGTTGGTTGCCTGTTTTGTCGTGAATCTTGAATTCCGAATTTACTTTCACTCATATTCTGTAACGTTTATCATTTACTTAGTGCAGGCTTCCTACTTAATCAGAGATATTGTCTCATCCCATAAGCATGTATACGGATGTCGATAATAATAATAATAATAATAATAATAATAATAATAATAATAATAATAGTAATAATAACGGTACTACTAAAAGGATGATTATAATAGCATAAAATTTTCATCAGGGTTTTATCGGAACTTTCAACAAAAGACGGTGATGAGATGCTAATTCACTTTCGTAGGATCATAAGCGTAGTGAAATAACAAGCGACTTGAGGATGAAGAAAGAAATCTTCTTCCGAGATAGCGAGTTACAGATAGTAAAACGAGTCTACCTTATAGCCCTGTATAGTATATGATCTAGTGGTGACAGTCATCAGAAACGCGTGTTGTTAGTAGCCACACTAACCTTCAACCTATCAGTTTTCCTTATACTTTTTCAGTACTGTTCCCCTTTTTCCTGCCGAGAGCGACCAGATTTCGCTGAACAGCAGAAGCACCAGTATGCAGTAATGTGCCTCGCTGTTGAACTTCCCCAAAGTTCCGGAGGTCCTTTATTTCTCCTCGCATCGTGGGACTGTGGAACAGCCTCCCTATACTGAGGATGTCGTGCGGTTGGAACTACTACTTCAGAAGTTCAAGCGAAGATGCAATCCTTTACTACCCTAATGCTATTCTCTTTGCGTTTTAATACATTCTTATCTGTTTATTAATTTATTAATTTATTTTTTTCTTTTGTAATCAGTAAGATTTCCCCTTTCTGCATTGCCCTTTATCTGCTCTTACTTCTTCCTAATGAACACCACGTTCTTTGGAAGCTTCTTGAATTTCAAGTCAGTGGCCCCTGTGGTGGGCTTGTTCCATATGGATAGGTTTCATATTCTCAATGTAATAATAATAATGATAATAATAATAATAATAATAATAATAATAATAATAATAATCATTGAAAGCCTTGAATCCGAAGGGAAACTCGCTAGTTAACAGGTCCATGGGGCAATTAGAAATACGCTTGGTTGTCTTTTGACGTGGTTGTCAGATGACACAAGACAAAAATTTGGAAGGGGGTGGAAGGTAAAAGCATATATGAATCGAAAGGGAAATGTGTTGAATGATGAAATACGATCAATCACTGCAAAATGACGTCGAACTAAAACAGGTTAAAAAATGTGCCGAAGTCTCTTTGACGCAGTATAAGTTTTATGAAACAGCCCATAAATTTTATGAAACATCTCAGCACGGCCTGCAATCCATAAAAATTTTCAGCCGTGGCCCATGAAACATTCAGCCATGGCTCGGTGGTGGCCTGTGATGTTAGCACCTGTAGCGCTGCCAAGACACGATCATGGCTAGCTTTAACCTAAAATAAAATAAAAACTACTGAGGCTAGAGGGCTGCAATTCGATGTGTTTGATGATTGGAGGGTGGATGATCAACATGCCAATTTGCAGCCCTCTAGCCTCAGTAGTTTTTAAGATTGAGGGCGGACAGAAAAAGTGCGGACGGACAGACAAATAGCTTTCTATATACAGTTTTCTTTTACAGAAAACTAAAATCAATTAGATTTCCGTAGAGGTCGTAGTGGCAATGGAAAGCAGAGGTATTCTTTTATAAAAAAAAAAAAATTCGATCGCACCTATTAATAAGACTAAAAACGTTTGACAGCTCCATTTTTTTAAAGCAGTTTTAATCCATTCGTCATATCAGCCCGTCTCATCATGATTAGCTTTGCATAATAAAAGTATAATTGTCTCATTTTCATTTTAGGACTGCTGACGAAGGCTTCTTCCGATCGAATCCTGAGGTCAGAAAATCCTTCTTTTCATCAATATCATTCAGTTCATGTAGCAGCACCTGATTTATTTATTTATTTATTTATTTTTTACATTACCCGAGAGGAAAAATCGTTCTACCAGTATGGGGCTAAGTTACGATACTATGTTATAAGAAATTTTCTTACAAAACTTAATTTTTTTTAATCAAATTCAAAGGTTGTCTGCCGTGATAAATTCATTAGAATACTACTAATCAAAGTCTCCCAAGACAAACATATGACAATTTTGTTTCTTATGAGTCCCAAACAGGAGGGTGACACATCTTGCCTTTGGTATGAGGGGAAATGGTGCAGTTCTTCGTAAACTAACGATTGTGCTCATTCGCATACACACCTAAAATAGTACCCATAAAAATGTGTAAACTAATGTATATATATATATATATATATATATATATATATACATATACATATATAATTATGTATATGTAACACACATGTACAGTATGTATGTGTGCGTAGATGTCAGAAATTTATCGGGTCAATTTATTATACCTTCCGTTAGATAAGAAAACCTGTGGAATAACTTAAAGCTGACTAAGAAACGAATATAGAAATGAAAAGTAATGATGAAGAAATAAAAGTACATTTAAGCAATAAGGAACAGTGAACCGGGTTGAAGTTAGAAGCAGATATTATATAAAAAAAATAAAAGCCTTGTTGGGGGAATGGTTGGTTAGCAACGGAGAAAAATTGAAGGTGGTGGGTGAATTGACGCTTATTGGAGGAGGAGGGGGAGGAGGGAGGTATGAGAGAGAGAGTAGTGGTATGTATCTCACATCGGTAGGAAACCTTCCATCCTTCCTTCCTGCCTCGCTCACAAAACGCAATGTGCAACGATTTGACGTCAGTTCCTTGAAAATTGTTTCGCCGGTTGAAAATTACTCTCGCTATAGACTCCCGTATGTAAGCATTACCGCTTCGGAAAATAGATAACTCTCTCTCTCTCTCTCTCTCTCTCTCTCTCTCTCTCTCTCTCTCTCTCTCTCTCTCTCTCTCTCTCTCTATCATACATACATACATACATACATACATACATACATACATACATACATACACATATATACATGTATATATAATTATTCATTTTTATTTCATCCGTTATGTATATCTACAGTACATTATATATATATATATATATATATATATATATATATATATATATATATATATATATATATTACTTATACTGAATTATTTAAAGACAAATTATGATTTTCGGATTCAGCGACGCCAGGTAACTTTCAATCAACCAACCAGTCTTTCTCCTTAAAAAAAAAAGTTGTCGTCGAGAAGCTACGGATTCTCAACAAGACAATATGATGGCTGCCATAGGCAAGCCCTTCTCATTCCTGATGTCGGCCCACCGCAGCCACCTAACCGCTAGGCACATCATTCATTGCTTAGGTCAGCAGAGACGTAATGGATATTTCAGGGAACGAGTTCAGCCATCACCCCCGACACACATACAAACTCCCCAATGGGATCGATCTCTTGTCTGTTGTTGGCGAGTATCATAGTTTGTTATTTTTTTCGTTTATTGCTGGTCAGTCTTTTAGCAATGAGGATTTAATTTATTCCGATTTTTTTTCTCATTTCGTTTGTCTGCCTTACAGTTCTGTCTTTAATAATATGGTAAACGTTTATCTATACAGACATTTATATATATATATATATATATATATATATATATATATATATATATATTATATATATATATAGTATATATATATATATATTTATATATATTATATATATATATATATATATATATATATATATATATATATATATATATATATATAAATTATATATATATATATGTATATTAATTTATATAAATATATATACTCTATGTGTATATATATATTTATTTATTTATATATATAATTAAATAAAGCTTTATGTGAACCTGGTACATTTAATCAAGTACCCCAAACTCATAAATTGAAGTGGAAGAGAGAGAGAGAGAGAGAAGAGAGAGAGAGAGAGAGAGAGAGAGAGAGAGAGAGAGAGAGAGAGAGAGAGAGAGAGAGAGAGGACAATTTTAATACAGCCAGTTCTCTAAACAGTCCTTAATTATGAATCTGTCGTTGATAAAAAACGCAGTGTTTTCAGCGCAGGGTCTCCATAATAGGCCTCCGGTGTGTTGTAAGTTGACCAGCATTGTTCCGGACACTTGAGAGTTCAAGCGTAGGCCTACACAGAGTCAACATAACAAAATCCTTCCATATTTAGGCGAGCGTGGATGGAGATTTGGAGCTCGAAGAGTGTAATGGGCTGTGATGTTCTAAAAGAATCTACTTTTGAGTAGGAGGTGATCGGCAAAGATTTATAGGTAGAACTAATTGTCAGTTGAGGATAATCTTAACGTGATAGCTTGATCCACGCGTGTCTCTCTCTCTCTCTCTCTCTCTCTCTCTCTCTCTCTCTCTCTCTCTCTCTCTTCCTTGCTAATGAGTGAACATACGACTTGATGAGTTTTCTATTGCTTAAGTTTAGATATGGTTACGGTGATCGTAGACTATATTGAGTTGTGCGTGTGTTGATAATTTTTTCGCTGTAAAAATCTGTCAGTTTCTGCAGTAGTTTTTTATTCACATTCACATCTCGGCCTTTGTGAATCCAGCCCGCCTCAGGTAAAATTATCTATCCTTATTTTAGTCTAAAGGGCCTCTCGGCTAATTCCCCTTGCTTGGTAATTATTGTGTTCCTAATTCTGCTGCTAATATCGACTTATCATTATCTCGTTGGCTCGTTATTTTTGTATTAATCGGTTGATATCTTGCTTTTTTTAAGTCTACGACAGAAAACTCGTTTTTTCCACCCTTCTCTCTCTCTCTCTCTCTCTCTCTCTCTCTCTCTCTCTCTCTCTCTCTCTCTCTCTCTCTCTCTCTCTCAACGCACAAGAACTGCACTTGATCGATTTCAACGGGCAACTCTCCCCTCCGGCCGCGGCGCGTGTAGTAGGCCTATGGGTTCCATAGCAACTTTTCAAGACTGGTGGGATGGGGGCCTTGGGGTGGGGGGCAGGAGTGATGAAGAGATGGGGGGAGGGGGTGAGGCAGCAGACCACTATCTCCCAATGCATCGATTTCTAGGTTTTAAGAACCCCAAGACTGACTGATGCTATTGATTTTTATTTATTTATCTCTCTCTCTCTCTCTCTCTCTCTCTCTCTCTCTCTCTCTCTCTCTCTCTCTCTCATAATTTAAGCTCCAATTATTTTTGCTGTTCGAAGGACAAAAATATTTCTGTATATCTTTAGCTCTCCATTGTTTTTCCTCTGCTACTTTTAATTCTCTCTCTCTCTCTCTCCTCTCTCTCTCTCTCTCTCTCTCGTCGCCTTTTCTCCATCTGGGTCTGTGGCATAGGCACACGCATTCTCACTCCCCTGCCGTTCCCCCTCACACTGCTATAGGCCTACTGTTGCAGTCGGTGTGAACCCAATCGAATAAATTGCCGCGCGCTTTCCCCGAGCACACACAGCTCGTGCTTTGAAGGTAGGAGCTCAAAGATCTTTCTGACGAAGAACAACCTCTCTCCTGAGACAATACTGAGACGCAGGCTGATGTTGAGGAGGAAATCCCATTAACAAGCAGATACATCATGTAACTTCTGAGATGGGAAAATAAGCACCATTTACTGGTAGTTACGGGTTTCAGCTGAGATGGAAAAGTAAGCACCATTTACTGGTGGTTAGGAGGTTCAGCTGAGATGGGAAAGTAAGCACCATTTACTGGTAGTTACGGGTTTCAGCTGAGATGGAAAAATAAGCACCGTTTACAGGTAGTTAGGAGTTTCAAATGAGATGGGAAAGTAAGAACCATTTACAGGTAGTTACGAGTTTCAACTGAGATGGGAAAGTAAGCACCATTTACTGGTAGTTACGGGTTTCAGCTGAGATGGGAAAGTGAAAACCATTTACAGGTAGTTATGAGTTTCATCTGAGATGGGAAAGTAAGCACCTTTTACAGGCAGTTATGAGTTTAAACTGAGATGGGAAAAGTAAGCACCATTTACTGGTAATTACGTGTTTCAGCTGATGTTGGAAAATAAGCACCAGATACTCGTAGTTGTGGGTTTCAGCTGAGATGGGAAAATAAGCACCATTTACAGGTGGTTATGAGTTTCAACTGAGATGGGAAAGTAAGAACCATTTACAGGTAGTTACGGGTTTCAGCTGTGATGGGAAAGTAAGCACCATTTACTCGTAGTTATGGGTTTCAGCTGAGATGGGAAAATAAGCACCGTTTACTGGTAGTTACGGGTTTCAGCTGAGATGGGAAAGTAAGCACCATTTTCTCGTAGTTATGGGTTTCAGCTGAGATGGGAAAATAAGCACCATATACTGATAGTTATGAGTTTCATCTGAGATGGGAAAGTAAAAACCATTTACAGGTAGTTACGGGTTTCAGCTGAGATGGGAAAATAAGCACCGTTTACTGGTAGTTAGGAGTTTCAGCTGAGGTGGAAAAGTTAAAACTATTTACAGGTAGTTAGGAGTTTCAACTGAGATGGGAAAGTAAAAACCATTTACAGGTAGTTAGGAGTTTCAACTGAGATTGAAAAGTAAAAACCATTTACAGGTAGTTATGAGTTTCAACTGAGATTGGAAAGTAATCTCCTTTTACAGGTGGTTAGTTTCAAGTGAGATGGGAGTTTCAGTAACAGTTGAGATTGGAAAAGCTTACACAATAAACTCTTTGGTTCTTTACACAATAAACTCTATGGATCTTTCCTAGATAGTGACCCCCAAACAAAGTTCGGGGGTCGTTATCTAGGACTCATATTTCTTGGGGGTCATTATCTTCATAATATTTGCAGTCTTTTGTTTGTTTTTACGGTCATCCCCAACGGGCTTGTACTAAACACGCCGCAAAGGTAGATACATACCGGGTATAAAACCCGTGGGGGTCACTGTCTAGGAAAAACCCAACTCTGTAAAGTACGCTCTTTAATGGCCGCCACTAACCTTCAGTTATACCTGTGCAATTATGCCTGCACAGTCGGCCTGTGCAGGCAAAACTGAACCCACTAACGTTCAGCTATGCTTGCACAGTCGTCCTGTTCTCTTGTTCGTTTACGGATAACCTGTTCATTTTTTTTCATGTTGGCATAGATTTTCGGTCACAGCAATCCGGAATTCAAATTATGGTTTTATTAAATATTCACTAAATGATTACGTTATCAAAATGACATCTTGCATAAGCTAGATTAAAACAGAAAACAGTGTACAAACAGAGAGTAATTGACAATTACCGTCATTAACATACATAATGCATTTTTAGTTTTCTGTAAAAGAAAACTATTGTACTGGCTTTGTCTGTCCGTCCGCACATTTTTCTGTCCACACTTTTTCTGTCCGCCCCCAGATCTTAAAAACTACTGAGGCTAGAGGGCTGTAAATTGGTATGTTGATCATCCACCCTCCAATCATCAAGCATACCAAATTGCAGCCCTCTAGCCTCAATATTTTTTATTTTATTTAAAGTTAAAATTGGCCATAATCGTGCTTCTGGCAACGATATAGGACAGGCTACCACCGGGCCATGGTTAAAGTTTGGTGGGCCGCGGCTCATACACCATTATACCGAGACCACCGAAAGATAGATCTATTTCCGATGGCCTTGATTACACGCTGTAGCGGCTGTACAGAAAACTCGATTGCGCCGAAAAAAACTTCGGCGCATTTTTTTGTTATGTATAGAATTACCTCCTTAGGTGATGACAGACCCTCCTCATGGAAAAAAGGAATGCAAGGTGATTTAGGAAACACGGAAGATGATAGAGATGCCCACATTTTGGAAATGAACAGTAATAAAGTGGGATCCAACGATTGACAGCACCGTCTGGGCGTCGAGTTCGAAACGCGGACACTTTAAGAGAAATACGGGATACACGTTGCGCTGAAGGGGATACATGTCACACTATATTGCACTGAGTTGTTATTCCCAGCATCCCACAGGGAAAGTGTATGAGAGAGCCGCGAGCCTTGTTGATAGATAAGCTACGCTCAAGATCCCTTTGGGAGAAAAGAAAGTGGTTTCGGCACTGTTGGTGCCATTAGTGTTTCGCCCAGTACCTCCTCTCAGTTTTTCGAACAAGCGGTTCCTGGGAAATCATGGAAGATTCGTATAGCGATGTCTGGCTGCTACTCCAGAGAGAGAGAGAGAGAGAGAGAGAAGAGTAGAGAGAGTGTAAAAATATGTAATGTCCTGGTATTTTTAGTCAGACATAAAGAGAGAGAGAGAGAGAGAGAGAGAGAGAGAGAGAGAGAGAGAGAGAGAGAGAGAGAGAGAGAGAGAGAGTATATTAAGCAAATCATTTTTAGCTAACATGCCGACATGAGAGAGAGAGAGGTACGTATATAGTAATTATGTGCAAATCCTTTTTAGCTCACATGCCGACATGAGAGAGAGAGAGAGAGAGAGAGAGAGAGAGAGAGAGAGAGAGGGAGAAGGTCATTCACGAGTTTATCAGAATATGATCATTTATTTATACTGAAAATTAAACTTAACGAAACTGTAGGCAATAATGAAGATATTTTTAGTACTGTTAATATTTCAGAAAGTAATGCAGTATGTCAATATATATCATCTTGGGTACATTGCACGTGGTGTAGATAGTTAATGGTCCCTAATATTGAGGTTTATCAATATATCATATCATGGTTCTGCTCCGTTTCAATAAGGGATGACTTGATTTAACGTCCTACAAAGATTATTATTATTATTATTATTATTATTATTATTATTATTATTATTATTATTATATCTCTAATGAGCATGCCTGTTTTAATGAAAATTCCATGAATTTATCCAGCAAGTTTCCAGGAACTAGAATGCCCGTATGAGGAAGAGGAAAAACAGACAAAGTTAGAAATGAATAAACATGAATTTACACGCAATGCACACGTGTTATATATATATATATATATATATATATATATATATATATATATATATATATATATATATATATATATATATTGTATTATTTATATATATACTGTATATAGTGATTGTGTATTAAAACTAGTGATTATGTCCATTAAAACTGGCGTTAAAACAATATATATATACACACATTATATATATATATGTATATATATATTATATATATATATATATATAATATATATATATATATATATATATATATATATATATATATATATATATATGTATGTATTGTATGTGCGTATCATTAGCACTAGCACACACGAAATGTAAAGTAAAAATTATCGACTGAACACTGAAGCGAAGGTTATGGAGTTATGATATTTTATGGTTTTAAAATTTTTCGTGTGTCGATTGAAAATTACAAATAATTTCTAGCCTTTGCGTTTATCATCACAATTTTGCGTCAACCGGAGTCAGATTTGAAAATGTGAAAGTCCGTATCAAGCAGTAGCCTACGCAGTTACAGGCTTTTTTTGGCGATGGATATTAAGGTTACATTATTTAATGTCCACTTAGACGACTTGTAATTGTGAGGTGCAGATTTCCGAAGTGGCAGGACAGACACAACTCAGGACACCCTCGTGTCCTCCATAGGGGGATAGTGCCGCCAGTGCACTTCATGCGCGGTGCACTGTAGGCATTACCTAAGGTTCTTTGCAGCGTGCCTTCGGCCCATAGCTGCATTTCTTTCATTTCTTTTACTGTATATACGTCCGTTCATATTCTCTGTCTTCTATATTGCTTCCCATCCTCTCCTAACAATTGTTTCATAGTGCAAATGCGGGTTTTTCTCCTGTTACACCATCACAACCTTCTTATTATCAGTTTCTCTTTCAGAGTTGAAAGACCTCATAGATCCCAGCGCTGGCTTTCGGCCTAAATTGTATATTCGATTCACCCTCGTGTCGAGCAGGCCTTTGGCATCGAACGGAAGATAAAACTCGATGCTCTAAAGAATGTTGCAATATACTGTGCACACTCATGATTTTGGCCCTGTAAGAAAAAGTCAGGAAACGAGGGAATGTAAAGCTGGCCCTTTGCTGAAATCCATTTTTATTTTCCCTCGCCATAACAATCAGATTGCCATAACAAGGTGGTGGTAAATAACCAAGAGAGAGGCCTCTTGCTGTTCCGTGGCTCCTTTCACCTTCCTTCGTGGCTTGAGATTACGTATCTTTTATAGCTACGTGAAGATTTTCCTAATTCACTAATTCAGGTGGTCATTTTATATTTGTGTATATATACATATATTTATAATATATATATATATATATATATATATATATATATATATATATATATATATATATATATATATATATATATATATATATATATATATATGAGAGAGAGAGAGAGAGAGAGAGAGAGAGAGAGAGAGAGAGAGAGAGAGAGAGAGAGAGAGAGAGAGAGAGAGAGAAAATATATAGTTAAACCCCAATAACACATATATATATATATATATGTGTGTATATAATTTACACAGTTTAATATAATGCTCACTAATTACGCATGATATCCTTTCGCGGAACAATGCACATGATTGTGACAGCGTGTCAAATGAAAACGCGGAGGATTAGTTCGGGCACAGTGGAATAATAATATATCCTTCACGAACATTTAGCCACGTGCAAAGTTTTGGCTCACTGGGGGAAGAAAATAATAACTCCTAAATCAAGAGGAGAATCTCGGATTGACGAATCGGGCCTGGAAATAATTTATGCATTTGTTTAGTTTTCTGTAAAAGAAAACTATTGCAGAGGTGGCTATTTGTCTGTCCGTCTGCACTTTTTTTGTCCGCTCTCAGATCTTAAAAACTACTGGGGCTAGAGGGCTGCAAATTGGTATGTTGATCATCCACCCTCTAATCATCAAACATAACAAATTGCAGCCCTCTAGCCTCGGTGGTTTTTATTTTTTTTAACGTTAAATTAAGCCATGATCGTGCGTCTGGTGCCAACAACACATGCTACCACAGGGCCGTTGGTGAAAGTTTAATGGGCCACGGCTGAGAGTTTCATAGGCCGTGTCTGAGTTTCATACACATTATACGCCGTACAGAAAGCTAGATTGCTCGAAGAAACTTCGGCGCATTTTTTACTTTTTTTTGTATATGCAGATGAAATAATGTTCATCATTGTGAATTTGATTGTCGATACCAAACTATGCAACATTCAAAAATTTGGAAAGACCAAATAAATGAAAGGTCTAACCTAGTGTCTTCAAGACAATAGACATAATTTTCTTCTGTGTAAGAGGTAGAATAATTCACACCAGTGACATATCGCCCAAAACTTGATTCAAGGGGCGATATTGAGAGCACTTTCCATAACTTTCATCTATAAGTTCGTGAAAAAACGAAGATGAAAAAGGGATCACCTGTTACTCATGACAGTGTTCTTGCCCATGAACCGTGCCTAAATTTGAGCTATCGAACTTCAGTTCCAGATGTCCTTTATTCCTCACACCGTTGGACTGTGGAACAGCCTCCCTTCTGAGGATGTCGTGCAATTGGAACTTCTTGAAGTTCAAGCGAAGATACAATGCATTACTACCTAATACCGTTCTCCTTTGCATTTTAATACATTTTTATCTATTTATTATTATTTTTTTTTTTTTTTTAATAAGTGAGGTCTCTTCTTTCTGTATTTCCCTTTACCTTCTCTTACTTCTAACTAATGAACACCATATTCTTTGGAAGCTTGAATTTCAAGTCAATAGCCCCTGTGGTGGGCTTGTTCCATATGAATAGGGTTCGTCTATACTGAATAATAATAATAATAATAATAATAATAATAATAATAATAATAATAATAATAATAATAATAATAATAATAATGAATAATAATAATATTATTAATTATTATTATTATTATTATTATTATTATTATTATTATTATTATTATTATATTATTATTATTATTATTATTGAGGGCCACTCCTTTGGACCTTACCTCATGAATGACTAGAAGCTTAGACAGTACACAGAGTGATTTTGAACGAGCAAGGCACAATATGAACAGCATTGAAAGTGTTTGGGAATGTTAGAACAAGTATCAAGAAAAGATGACTATGACTTTTGTCAGTTGTCTTTATACTGTTTGCTTTCAGTGGAAGTTGAAATTGTATATTTTGAGTGTCCATTCCATACTTCCTCTGCCAAAATGAACGAGTGGTCAGTGTTAAGGAAAATTGAGTACAGTAGTCTTCCTGATTCATCCCATACTCTAGCAAAAAGCATTTCTTGTCTTGAAGAGCTTTTCACTTCTAGTTCATTCCGTAGTCTTACTAGATATTTAATTGGTACTATGTACATAATCTTTTGAAAAGCAGAAATTCTCTCAAAGACAAATGGCCGACATTAAGGTTCCAATCTGTACGCCAGTTCCACGCGTTCTCCGCATTCTTAACACTCCCGCGTCCCTTCGACCGTCAGGAGCTTCGAGGAACCCGTCCCGGATTCAACGTTTAAAAGAAAAATCTAGACATATAGAACGATGTTCCTGTTAAAAAAAGCCATTCAAAAATGCCCCTGCCTCGTAGGGGGATAGTGCCGTCAGTGCACCTCATGCGGTGCACTGTAGGCATTACTCAAGGTTTTTTTGCAGCGTGAGTTCGGCCCCTAGCTGCAACCCCTTTCGTTCCTTTTACTGTACCTCCTTTCATATTCTCTTTTTTCCATCTTACTTTTCGCCCTCTCCTAACAATTGATTCATAGTGCAACTGCGGGGTTTTCCTCCCGTTACACCTTTCAGCTTTTACTGTCAGTTTCTGTTTCAGCCCTGAATGACTTCACTGGTCCCAGCGCTTGTCCTTTGGCCTAAATTCTGTATTCAGTTGAATTCAAAATGCCCCTGCGAAACTCATTATATTGAAACAGTCTTCTTTCTTTGTACCCATAAAACATCTTCGGCCTCGATTGTCATATTCTTTGCGAAGCTGCTAGATGTCAGTCGATCAATCAACTTGCCTTTGTTGAAGAGGAAGGCTTGACTTTGCTTAGCCTGTGTTCAAGAGCACTTTTCTGGAGTGAGTGACCTCGTTCAGAAAATTTTGTTTTTTCTCTCTTTACCTTGAGGGGTTTCCTACTGCTGCACCCGTTGCTTACCAGAATGTCTCTCATTTGGTCTTGGAATGTCCATTTATGTCTTCTGGTAAAACCGAAAAAAATTAATCTTAAAAAAAAAAAAAACATAAATCCAACCGCTTTCGAGTTTGTTATAGAAGAAAACATTGCTGGTGCTGTGAATCAGTTCACAAGAGACGTCTCCGAGGAGTCGCTTTTGTGACGTTAATTTGGGATCTTCAGGCCTTGTCATTGGCTCTCCAATTTAATGTAATATGATTAGTTCTAGAGTATTACCTAGCAAAAGTTTCCTGCAAATGCACACATGTATATACACACACATGTGTATATATATATATATTTTTTCATATATACATGTGTGTATGTATACATATGTGTATGTATATATATTAAATAATTTTTTATATATATAAATCATACATATAAATTTATATATATATATTATATAGTTAAGCTTAGCAGTCATTATTTTATCCGATGCAGGTTAGATCTCTTCACGCCATCTGTTGTCTTACACGAGAACAGATGAAGGAATAGCTTTCAGTTTCGCCATTCCTAAGCCTCGCCAGCACCCCCTCCTTATGACTATGTTCAGCTTAATTGACAGGACATCCTTGTGACTTTGTCTGACTGATGAATCGTGCAGACCGTAATATTACATCCTTCTGCTGATGTATTGCGCTGCACTGTGCTCTCTGGAATGTAAAAGGGCTTGGTGAATCTTGGGTATGAATTTCCTTCTTTGATGGGAAACTTTAGCCCATGTTCATTTTCCTTTTTTTTTATTTTTTTTTTTTCATTCATTTCTTCTTTGATCTATTCTCTTCTTTTCCACACTTGAAAGTTCTGTTCTTATTGGATTCACTGGTCAAATTCATGGTCTTTTTTGTTTGTGAATAATAATAATGTTGCTGAAGAATGGATTCATGCACGGTTTGTCAGTGACTTTTGTGTGTGTGTGTGCGCATGTGTTTTTTTTTTGGCCACTCTCTGGTAGGGGAAAAGGGTTGAAAGAAAATAATAAAATAGCGTCATTATTGAGATTATGTTAACTGTTCTTGCACAGGATTTTAGGTAATCAGTGTTTTGTACTCTTGAAGAGGAGAAATAAATGTAAGAAAATAAGGTGAATACATTGTGATGGGTTTGTTTTTGGATTCCATTTTTGATTTCCCCGAGAAACGCCACGAGATTTGCATTTAGTGTTATGTCCCAATTTTTATGAGGTCCTGACGTTGGACCATTACTGACTCCATATTCTCCCCACATGTTTTTGAACAGTGGCGGCCTTTTTGTGTCCTGTGAACTCTCAGCCCCGTAGGAGGTGCACCGTAGGCATTACTTAAGGTTCTTTGCAGTGGGCCTTCGGCCCTTAGCTGCAACTCTTTTCATTCTCATTCCATTTACTGTATATACGTTCGTTCATATTCTCTTTTTTCCATCTTACTTTGCACCCTCTCCTGACAATTGATGCATAATGCAACTGCGAGGTTTTCCTCCCGTTACACCTTTCAAACCTTTTTACTCTCAATTTCCATTTCAGCACTGAATGACCTCATTGGTCCCTGCGCATGGCCTTTGTCCTAAATTCCATATATAGTGTGTCCTTTAGGCGATTCTGGGCGCTGTGCTAAAAAAAAAGGTCTTTGCAGACAATCCGCATGTATTCGTTCGCAAAGAATTTTGAGTTTCGAGACATTTGCCAACAACCAACTTCTTTAGTGATTTCAAGGACAAATTATTTTCACGGTGTCTTTCTTTCTGGTGTTGTGTTTTGGGACTGCTGGACCTCTCGTTACCTTGGCTGGATGCGTCTGAATTACTTCCTTACCGCTGGTTTGCCTTGCTTGCCTTGAGACGATGTCAAGGTGGGGTGCTTTCTCTAAGCTTTCATCATCGGTTCCTACTGGTCTATTATCTTTCTGTTGAGATTTTTACAGTATTTATTTATTTATTTATTTATTTATTATTATTATTATTATTATTATTATTATTATTATTATCAATCATGAGATGAATCCTTTTCATATGGAACAAGCCCACCACAGGGGCCGCTGACTTGAAATTGAACCTTCGAAAGGTTATGGAAGTAAGAGAAGGTGAATACAGAAAGAAGAAATCTCACTGATTAAAAAGGAAAAATAAATTAATAAATAGATAAAAATGGGATATTATAACTTTGTTCCTATCATCATCTTTGAACACGAGAGGGGAAACTGGAAACAAGCATACAACCGTATTCTTTTACAAGTTACACCGTATCTTGTATCTCAGCCTCTCAATCTCTGTCTCTCTGGTGCTCTTGTGGAAGGCTGGTCCTCCCGACCCGCAACGGAGGAACCCGACTTCGATTCCCGGGCGCGAGGAGAATGGAACGGGTTTCATTCAAGATCCAGTGGGGGGCTCTGTTGACCCACAAGTAGTGAATTGTGTTGTAGGTTGTAATCTAATGCACGTCACGTTCCAGGAGTTGAGATAGAGGAAAAACGAGTAATAAATGCGCCGAAGTCTCTTCGGCGCAATCGAGTTTTCTGTACAGCTTATAATGCTGTATGAAACTCTCAGCCGCGGTTCATGAAACTGTCAGCCGCGGCCGATGAAAATTTCAGCCACGGCCTGGTGGTGGCATTTATAGCGGTGTCAGACGCACGATCATGGCTAACTTTAACCTTGAATAAAATAAAAAGTACCGAGGCTAGAGGGCCGCTTTTTGGTATGTTTAATGATTGGAGGGTGGATGATCAATATACCACTTTGCAGCCCTCTAGCCTCAGTAGTTTTTATGATCTGAGAGCGGACAAGAAAAGTGCGGACGGACAAACAAATTGCCATCTAATTATTCCCTTTTAGAGAAAACTGAAAAAAGACTAGAGTACTAGGCAGGAGTGATCGGTACTCAGGAGGGCCCCAAATAGTCAAATCTCACTCCTCGGAGTGAGATCATTCGTCATGATGCTGAGTCACTTCTTTGCCTGCTTGCTTATCCAAATTGAGGCAAAACCAGGCGTGTCTTTCATTTCAAGACCATTGCACCAACTCTGAATAACCAAACGCTTTATCACAAGGGAGCGATAACTGAGCAGTTGCTGAGGGCTCGGCTGCATTATTAAAGCTTACATATTCATTACAAATAACGTTGCATTATGAATGTAGTAGTGACTGTGTGTGTGTGTGTGTGTGTACAACATGAGAGAGTTAAGCACTGTTCTATGGTTTTATTTGCCTACGCACACTTATCGTTCCTTACAGTCATACACATATATTTTTTCATAGGGAAAAAATGTATAGGTATGACTATAAGAGACGTAGTTATTATTATTATTATTATTATTTGTAGTAGTAGTAGTGATGGTACTGGCTATTAATTTTTTGTCTTTTCCAGTATGTTTATTGTATTATATTTTCATTTCTTGGTTCCATATGGCTCTGACGTGACTGTGAAGCTATTCTACAACATTATTATTATTATTATTTATTATTATTATTATTATTATTATTATTATTATTATTATTATTATTATTATTATTACACATACGAGGATATTTGATTACATTGTTTTGATAATGAAAATTAATTCCTTTAAAAACACACGAATGAATTATCCAGCCTAGCATCTGATACTATAGGTGGGATCATGTCTGTTCTCGGTCATATTTTCAAATTCTTGTATCCTGTTTCACTTTTAGCCTGGGGAAGAAGTTCATACTCAAAATAGGACTTTAGGAATGTATATGTGGTAGATAACAGAAAGATAGATAGATAGATAGATAGATTGATAGATAAACAGACACAAAGGGTAAAATCTTCATATTTCATCAGCAATATCCGTGGTAAATCTGGCAAAGGTCTGTGATGTTTATATATATATATATATATATATATATATATATATATATATATATATATATATATATATATATATATATATATATATATATATATATATATATATATATATATATATATAGAGTGGACGTCTAATATAAACAGAATACTGACACAAAGTTTTACGTTTAAATCTTCAGTAATAACTAATGGGAGCTTGGCTAAAGATTTGTGAAATTCTTGATTTTGCTGATAATGTATAGGCAAGAAATGCGATACCAGATGTTGATTTATATATGAGAAAGGAAAGAATATGTTGTAATTTTTTTTTTATTTTTGTTAACTAGACTTTAGTGTTTCGTGCTTTATTCTTATCGTTCATTTGTCCTTCTTGCATATTCTTGAATTGTGCCAGTCTTCTGTAATAATAATAATAATAATAATAATAATAATAATAATAATAATAATAATAATAATAATAATAATAATCAGCTTGAGGATTGGTTGGCACCTAAAAAAATTTCGTCTCCAAAAATTCCCTGTTTCATACCTTGAGATATTTCTCTCTCTCTCTCTCTCTCTCTCTCTCTCTCTCTCTCTCTCTCTCTCTCTCTCTCTCTCTCTCTCTCTCTCTCTCTCTCTCTCTCTCTCTGTCTGGAAAGGAAGTTTGTCCAAGTAAATATCTTTGTATAAGATAAAAATGAATTCCTGTGTGATGAAAATTTTTTTTTACGGAGCACAGTGGTTACAAACAAGAGAGAATATTTTCACTTTCTCTTTTCACGTACCCCATCGGCACTTCCTGCTCTCTCTCTCTCTCTCTCTCTCTCTCTCTCTCTCTCTCTCTCTCTCTCTCTCTCTTTCGAGTGCCAGTGCCTCTCATGTGTGTGGCACTGAACTCTGGACTAGTAGCAGGCCTACCAATTCTCTCTCCCTTTTTTTCCACATACCAAGAAATCAATAAAAGCGGCCTAAAGGGTGAGAGAAAAAATCCTGGGTGAGAATACTCCTCTCACTGGGCAGCCTCTCTCTCTCTCTCTCTCTCTCTCTCTCTCTCTCTCTCTCCTTGTTTCTCTTGCAAGTGCGAGGGCATTCCATTCACATATATGTATGTAAGTTTATCAGTGCCAGCATTCAAGTGTGAGTTCACTTATTTCCGTCATAGTTCTCTCTCTCTCTCTCTCTCTCTCTCTCTCTCTCTCTCTCTCTCTCTCTCTCTCTCTCTGTCACCTGCTGTTTCCCTGTTTCTCTTGCAAGTACGAGGGCATTACATTCACATACAGTATATATCTATAAGTTTATCAGTGCCAGCATTCAAATGTGTTCACTTATTTCCGTTATATTTCTCTCTCTCTCTCTCTCTCTCTCTCTCTCTGGGCGCATGGCAGTCACTTCACAGGTTACAGGGTACATGACCCTGGACTAAATGAAGCGATGCGCGCGTGCGCCTCTCTCTCTCTCTCTCTCTCTCTCTCTCTCTCTCTCTCTCTCTCTCTCTCTCTCTCTCTCTTCGAGCCCGCGGTCGTTTACTCGCTGCCACCAAGACCACGTGTGCCCCGAACTCCCGCACCTGTCGAGGAGAGAGTGAGAGAAAGAGAGAGAGACAGAGAGCAAGAGATTTACTTTGCAAGAGACTTAACTCGCAGACTCAGATCCAGAAACGCAAGAGAGAAACCAGTCTTGGATGAAAGTTCATAAATGCAAACGGAAGTGTTATGATATTAAGAGAGAGAGAGAGAGAGATAAAAAAGGACCTCCTCCCTCCCCTTTCCTTACCTTGCGTCAGTAACTTCAGCTTCATGTCCAACCATCCAGTGGGCTCTTCCGATGTCTCCCGAGAGAGAGAGAGAGAGAGGCGAATCACACCTCCATTGTCACGTCCTTGTCGCTGTCATTGCTGCTTGTTTAAATTTTTCCTATCCCCCGTCGGCGGCGGCTGGCAGAATGTGAGGCCGCCCTCAAACCTCTCCACACCCTTCCTCCTCACTCACTTTCCCTCACTTGGAGTCCCTTCTACCAGTCGCCAGGCCGTGGAATCCCATGCAACCCGGAGTCGCCTTACTTGACCTGCGCTGCTCCGCCCACCCAGCGCTCGTCAGCCAATCAGGGGCCTTCCCGCCAACCCACATCCCACCCCCGCGCTGAATCTCTTTCTTCTTCTTCTTCTTCGTCTTCCTCTTCAAGAAATGTATCAGAGAACACTTTCACCCTTCGTTTTCCCCAATTAAAGGTGAATCGCGAGTTGTCGTGTATATCAGTTACGACTGGGGAATGCTCGTGAATTAAGGCACTCTGTCAAAGCAACGGGGAATGAGGAATTAGTGCTCCGCCGAGGGACGAAAGAGGGAAATAATAACCCCATTTCCTGAAAGACGCACGATAGGCCTACCCTTTTTCTTTTCTCATTTTCTCCAAATCCTCTCCTTAATGGACCCCCTGGCCCCTCCTCACTCATACCCTGTAACCCTTTCACGTGGGGATGTAAAGAAGGCCTCAATGACCTTGTGTCTGTGTGACTCCAGTTCTACGGAAATTGATACTCTACGGCGGTCTGAAGACCCGAGTGCAAACACTATCATTGCGTCAAATTTGTATCGGCGACGAGAGAGAGAGAGAGAGAGAGAGAGAGAGAGAGAGAGAGAGAGAGAGAGAGAGAGAGCTGGCTGAAAGAGAAAGTGGCTGCTGGGTGCATACCGGTCAAAGGGGACGAAGAGGAGATCGATGGTGAGGAGGAAAAGAGAGAGAGAGAGAGGGAAGAGAGGAAGGATTTCTCACCCAACCTTACTCCTCGTGCTGCCTCTGCGACTGCATACACAATTATGGCATAATGCAAGACCTTGAAATTTCTCTCTCTCTCTCTCTCTCTCTCTCTCTCTCTCTCTCTCTCTCTCTCTCTCTCTCTGAAACCTGCAGTTTACAGAGAAAAGAGGAAGCAAGGCTGGAAAGTTTGCGGGGAAGTGAAATCATATGACGCGGTTAGTCATTATTAGATGATGTTCTCAAAAAAAATTCCACCTAAATTGAAATACAGCTATTTTCCCCTTGAAGATAAGTCCCAGTAGGTCCCAGCACTGCGCTCGCTGGACTCTTAGAAGCTGATGCAAGAAAGAAACAGTATTATCGTAATTATTCCAATTCATCAACTTTCTTTGACAGGTCTTCAATTTATTTGACTGTTTCTCGTCCATTTTTGTTTCTAATTTTATAGCTGCGTGGTGCAAACGACAAAGTGTCGTAATTTAGGAATGAACAAGACGTTCATGCAACTGTCGACACTTTGTCCCGTCGTATCAAAGACACTTCGTGATGTCAGTAAACAGTGGAATTACTTAGAATTTAGAATTTAATTAGATTCATATATTCAATTTAGAATATAGCACAAAGGGGAAATATTCTTAGTTTATATATATGTATGTTATGTATATATGTACATATACATATATATATATATATTATATATATATATATATATATATATATATATATATATATATATATATATATATATATTTATATATTTATGCTATTTAGAGAGAGAGAGAGAGAGAGAGAGAGAGAGAGAGAGAGAGAGAGAGAGAGAGAGACGTACAGTGATTTCTGTAGAAAATGTTCACACACACTTGAGGCCACTGGCAGAGAATGATATAGTAACTAAAGTTAGTACTAGAGAGAGAGAGAGAGAGAGAGAGAGAGAGAGAGAGAGAGAGAGTACAGTGATTACTGAGAAAATGTTCACACACACTTGTGGCCACTGGCAGAGAATGATATAGTGATTACAGTGATTACTGTAGAAAATGTTCACACACACTTGAGGCCACTAGCAGAGAATGATATAGTAACTAAAGTTAGTACTGAGAGAGAGAGAGAGAGAGAGAGAGAGAGAGAGAGAGAGAGAGAGAGAGAGAGAGAGAGACGTGATTAGTGAAAATTCACACACACTGAGGTCACTGGCAGAGAAAATGTAAAGTTTAGTAGAGAGAGAGAGAGAGAGAGAGAGAGAGAGAGAGAGAGAGACACACTGTAGAAAATGTTCACACACACTTGAGGTCACTGGCAGAGAATGATATAGTAACTAAAGTTAGTACTGGGAGAGAGAGAGAGAGAGAGAGAGAGAGAGAGAGAGACAGAGAGAGAGAGAAACATGATGAAAGCTATCTAAAAAGAAGTATAGTAGAAACGTCCATTGAATAGTCTTCAGATTAAAAGAGAAACAAAGAGACTTGAGGATCTCGTCAAGAGAGAGAGAGAGAGAGAGTTCTCCGACTGCTGAAATTATTCTTCGAGAATATATTATGTATACAGTATATACATAATATATATAGTATATGTATCCAATAGAAGGAGCCCATAAAACACCAAAAGGTAGAAACTTATTGCAATATTTCGGAGACCAAACCGTCTCCCTCTGCTGTCAAGTATATGAGTTTAAGTTAAGTATACCTTAGTTTAACCAGACCACTGAGCTGATTAACAGCTCTCCAAGGGGTGGCCCGAAGGTTTAGATTTATTTTACGTGGCTAGGAACCAAATGGTTACCTAGCAACGGGGCCTACAGTTTATTGTGGAATCCGAACCACATTATGACGAGAAATGAATTTCTATCACCGGAAATAAACTCCTCTAATTCTTCATTGGCCAGGCGGAGGCTCGAACTCGGGCCTAGCAGAGTGCTAGCCGAGAACTCTACCGACTCGTCCAAGGAGGAACTAAGTATATGAGTGAAGCAAGGAATACAGACAGACTGAGAGTCATTCTGTAATGCATGGAATATTTTGAAGCTGTAATAATAAATGCAATAAAACCTAAAGACATTCTGTGGATGCGATTATGTAGATGATATCCTAACATTTTGGGATGACAGGTGGGGCAATTTTAACGAATTTCTTTCAAAACTAAATGCATTAGTGCCCAACATCAAATTCAAAGTCGAGTGGGGAAAAAGACGACAAAAGTTCCTTTTCTTGATGTTTTAATAATTAGAGACACGACAGAATAAAAATTTACCGCATATTTTTTCACTTAACATGCATACACTATTTTGGTTGTCATGACGGATCTGTCAAGATCGCATAGCCAGCAATTTATCCTTAAGAGCCTTACGGATTTGCTCCCCGGATTTCCTAGAAAAGGAATTGGAACCAATCCGTAGGCAGCTGTTATCTTTGAAAATATCCTGACCATATAATTGAGAAAGCGATCTATAAAGCTAACACAGTATTCTATTGCCCCCTCCCCCGGCAAAACAAGAATAGAGAGACTTCCAACAATAAAATCAAAATTCCACACATGGACAGGATTAAGACGTTGACACAGACTTAAAAATTCTAACCCTTTTGCTTTTACCTACCGAAATACCTTAGCCAAATCCCTGATTAACGTCCAACAATAGCCAGTCGCCAAAGACACAGGGGTATATGAAATACCTTGCCTTAACTGTGACAAATCGTATATAGGTTTTACTGGTAAATCACTCTCCCAGAGATTAATACAACATAAAAGGTCAGTACGAGGGCCAACAGATCTCAGCTATTTTTAACCATATAAAATAACCATAACCACAGGGCAAACTGGAGTGCGTCTCGTATAATTTATAGCAGCAATTGTCGGTTCAAAAGCCAGATGGTGGAATCGGCCCTGATCAAACAAAGAAATACGACGAATCTATCAAATATGGGACTCAGATATTATAGATAAAATCTTCTTCCAACCAGCAATTAAGAAGATTAAGAAGCTATCAAGTGGAGTGACGTAACGGGTGACCTCTGGATTTTTTGATATACCGCCTGTATGTATTCCTTACTTCATTCATATACTTGCCAGTAGAGGGAGACAGTTTGGTCTCTGATATATAGCAATTATAATATACTGTATATATATTTGTGTATATATATACATATAAATTACCTACATTATATATATATATATATATATATATATATACTCTTGTTTATATATGTATATGTATATATAAATATATGCATATATATGTTTGTGTATTTATTTGTATATACATATATATATCAGTTTCATAGAGAGAGAGAGAGAGAGAGAGAGAGAGAGAGAGAGAGAGAGAGAGAGAGAGAGAGAGAGAGAGAGAGAGAGACTAAAACTGAAATCAAAGTGCGATGAATAAAGAGGCACATGAAACCCACCTTTCTGAACGCCACATGAAGATTTTGATATTTCTCGCGGTCTAATATCCAGTCTTGAAATTGTGGTAATCATCAAATAAGTGCCTAACGTCCACAATATTCCTCCTCTTCGAGCATAGCAGTCATTTATCCACAACGCGTTTCACTGTAAACTCCACAGATTAAGTAATGTTGACACTTTATAAGTCCTTTAGATTTGATGGTTTTTTAACACTGAGGTTTGTAGCATCAAGAGGTTTGTCCAGTATTGGCGACGAATCTGATGCTCACAGCGGATCAGATAACAGGAGCAACGATGAATATATGATTTTGTTGATGTATTCAATCATCTGTTATTGAAATTAAGATCATTTCACGTCTTATATTTTAGAGAAATTACATTTCTTTTCCATGTTCGTCTGAAAATCGTTAGAGAGCACACGAGCATCTACGAGACAGCATCCTATATCACTCGGGACTCCTTCACACTGCTGTGGAATGAAATAAAAAATAGGGAACCCGAATCTCTCTAACACACACACACACACACACACAACAACCCCCTTTTGCTACCCGTCCCCCCCTTTTTTTCCCAGCTACCCAACGGAGGAAAGGAAAGACTCCGCCCCGTTTCCCCCTCCTGACCCTATCGGGTGACCAGCTGCCCGGCCGGTGGGTGGGGCGTCGCTAGGTCGTCCAATTAAATCCTTTACCCGAGCTTTGGGACGGGGGGGGCCATGAGAGCGAAAGGGCTGCTGCTATATCGGCCAGATCCTTTTTTTTCCCTTCCACGTGTGAAGGGAACTATAACTCCAGCCGGCAGTGCTCTAAAGCCGCGGCAGCGCCCCTTGTTCAAATCTCTCTTTATCCAAACCCTAAAAACGCCGTTCTCCCTTTACCCTTTGCCCCTGGCCATTCTTCATCCGAGGGCAATAAAACTGGGTGATGCTCGTCCATGCCCTGGAGTTTTGGGGGGATAGTCGGGGGTTGTGTGAGGCCGATGAGGCATCACCCCATCGTGCCCAGCTACATAAAAAGGATTGGGCGGCGGCGGACAGCGACAACCCTCTCGCGGGACAAAGAAGTCCTGTCACCATTGTGTAGGTCGGCCGACCCCTCCGGAGACCTTTGACCACGCGTCAAACACGGGCTCTGTGTGTGCGTAGCTCTCTCTACAACTACCGTGTGTGTGTATATGCCTCTCCCCTGTGGCCCTCCATGCCCCGGGGAGCAAGTTCCAAGCTCCATACCCTCTTCCTTGTCCCCCGGGGGGATGTGGCGACCCTCTTTCAATCCAAGGAACCTCTTTTTTAGCACCCAGGGCCTTTACAGAACCAATGGGAGTTTCGCCTAAGCGGGTCTCTTGGGCACGAGTCCCGGTCGATGGGGGTTGCCGAAGGAGTTATCTGTCGCCCAACTCTCACGAATCCTCGAAACTATTTTCAGTTTGCTGTCGCGATCTCAGAAGACGCGACTGCGTATGTATGATTAAAACTCAGGCAAAGAATACCTTTCTCTTCGGCACAGTATCGGATCTGGGCTACAAAAAGAATAGCAATCTTGAATCCGAGCTGCTCCGTCTAGCAACCTCTGGCAACCGAGACTCGGCATCTGGTCCATTGACAAACGTGGGTAATTCCAGTTAGGTAAAAAACGGGGGGTTAGTCTTCCAATACTATGCCGCATCTCTCTCTCTCTCTCTCTCTCTCTCTCTCTCTCTCTCTCTCTGAGAGAACGTTGAAGGCATTCAGTGGAATTTCTCCGTATAAATATAAATTTACAATCAGAGTTGCACGTTTTTATAACAGATAACGAATCCGGCAGCATTTTCCCGAAATGTAACCGATTACGGGACTTTTCCCTGAGAAAAGCGGGACGCCATATCTTAAGAAAACTAACCATAGAATTTTCTTGAAAATAATCTCATTATATTTCCCCACACCTAAATTATTGCAGAGTTATTAATCTGTCAGACCTAACCTAACCTAACCTAGAAACAAAAAAAAACAACCAGGGAATTTGCACCCGAAACATCATTCATGTTGTAAATGTCTTCCATTGACATTTGAGAAACATCACGCCTTGAGATGGTCATTGCAGTACTAATTTGATACTGAACCGACTGTTATCCTAGAAGGAAAAGAACGCATGCCCAGTAAAAATACAAAAATAAAATAGTATTCTATTCTGTACCGATTTGTCCAGACACGTTATTAACGAGAGAGAGAGAGTGAGAGAGAGTTAGTGCTAAGAAAAATTCACAATGTTGTAACTAAATTGTTGTATATTAAAAATCCACATTTATATTACTAAACTATTAGTTGTACGAGTTGAAAACAAAGAATTTCGAGCACCTGCACTACAGCGCATTATAATAATATGTATATATTTTTTTATATATATATATATGTACTGTATATGTATATAATATATACATACATATACACACATGTACATATACATACATACATATATATATACTTATAAATATATATTTATATACATGTATATATATACATATATATATATATATATATATATATATATATATATATATATATATTATATATATATATATATTTGTATATAAGTTTTCCCAGAAATATTAGAATCAGCTATTTCCTCATCACGAAAAATGTTAATGTAGAAACGGAGTAGATGAGGCCTATCAAAAAATCATTTAACGTTCTCTCTCTCTCTCTCTCTCTCTCTCTCTCTCTCTCTCTCTCTCTCTCTCTCTCTCGCTGTTAGTGAGAGCTTTTTGTGTTACAACAGCGTCATGCCTTAATAAGGCTGGGCATTGTGCAAGGCTATGCCCATACTCCACCCCCACGCCCCAGTAATCCCCATTCAGCCATGGCGTCGTTTTCTGATGGGCGATTATCATCCCTGTCAACTTGCGGCTTCGGGTCCTAGCTGCAACCCTTTTCATTCCTTTTACTGTACCTCCATTCATATTCTCTTTCTTCTTACTGTCCACCTTCTCCTAATAGTTATCTCATAGTGCAACTGCGAGGTTTTCCTCCTGTTACACCTTTCAAATCTACCTTCTCTCAATTTCCCTTCCAGCGCTGAATGCCCTCATAGGTCCCAGTACTTGGCCTCTGGCCTAAACTCTATATTCCGTTCCAAAGGCCAAGCACTGGGACCTATAAGGTCATTCAGGCTGGAAGGGAAGTTGAGATTAGGGAGGGAGATTTGGTCAGATTCTTAACTTCACGTAATACGAAACCTTTTGTTTTGGGTCAAACCTCGCGTTCCAGACACACGCATGCGCACTGTGTGTGTTTATGTGCTTAAGTTGTCCATGTTGCTTTCGTTCCTTCGATTTCCCGATGACGAACACGGTCGTAGTTATTTTACCAGAGACAGTTTCCTGTCTGCAAAAATGTGACAGTAAATATCATTGTTGTTATCAATATTATTGATTTGCTATTATCATTATTATTGATTATTTTAATTATATAGGAAACCAAAAGATTTTTTTGGTAGTTTGCAGAACGACGGAACTACTTCCGAACGGAAGCTAAGTCCATTGTCTCCGATGTTTAGTATTACTCGAGGGGGGATGTTGGTCGAAGGGGGAACGAAGCACCCCGGCCAGGTCGGCACGGCGCCCTAAGTGAGGTTAGGAAGGTAAGGTGTGGTTAGGTCACGACCTGGCATTCTAGGAAAAGTTAGGTTTGTTTACGTCTGCGGAACCTGTTCCCGTCGTTCTACACTCTGCCCAGATTTTTTTACATTGGCGTTGACATCTATGGTGCTTCTGTAGTAAATTCTCTGGGTTGCTTAGTAAACAGCCCAAAGTACTTCTTTCTTTGCCTGAAGCCTTTGGCGACGTCCTGTCTCGTTCATCTCTGATGTAAAAACTCCTAAAGACCTTTTGCATTTCTGCACCCGCATCTGATCTTATATATTTGTTAATTTATTTTTTCTTTTTTAATAAGTGAGATCTGCTCTTTCTGCATTCCCCTTTACCTCCTCTTACTTCTCCCTAATGAACGCCATATTCTTTGGAAGCTTGAATTTCAAGTCAATGGCCCCTTTGCTGGTGGGCTTGTTCCATAAGAAAAGGTTTCATCTTCTGAATAATAATTATAGTAATATTATTATCTATTTAGCATATGAATAGGAGCAGGTTATTGGAAGTGTTTCACATCGTTAATTCATGGGCATTGTAGTTGTGAAATCCATTTTGCTTCGTTTTTTTTCATGACAGATTCTTAGCACCATCTCTTCGTTCTACCGCAGGTGCTGTACTTGATGCCTTTTATTTTTCATCTGTTGAGTTCGGTCCGTTTCCACCTAGCTGTTCAGCTCCTCCAACTTGATAGGATTCCAGTTATCAAATCAGATTTAAGAATAAATCCTCGCGAGAATTATAGGAGTCCGAGGGAACTTTTTTCTGAACCTTGATAGCGACCACCATAGCTGTATAACCACTAGCGTACAAATTCTGTGCTTAAATCTCAACTGAGTGCAGCAGTTCCCATTCGTCCATTCTCGCCTAGGAGTCGAACCTGGGATCTAGCGCTGATTTTGCCATCGATCAACACGTGGAAGGGAAGATGGTCTTATTGGTAGATTTGAACGTCTAGGAACCATTTCAAGGAAAGGAGACTGAAGCCAAAAAATAAAGCAAGGACATTTATAGAAACGGAAATGTTGGAAGAAATGTACAAATGGGAAGTAAAATTGAGCATTTCGGTTCTACAGGCAAGAGTCTAGACCAGTGGTTCTCAAATTTTTTGGTATCATTAACCCCCCGGGGCAGTGTTGTGATAATCACCATGACCTCTACCCCATTCCTCTTCAGTTATGTGAAGTTATAATACAAAGGAAAGAAAAATATTGGAATGCTTCATTTCTAATGCATTTTATATGTAAGAAATTGTTTTACTTTTACTCAAGTCTTAAGGATAAAGAATTTATATTTTAGACAGTATTCCTTTGACAACAGAAATAAAGCATTGTTCTTTTTATTACAAATTGGAATTGCCTCGTTATGCCCCCACGGGTGGGGGCTAATTTCAGGTTCACTGGACTGTTCCTAAAATTTGAAAGAGATACGAAGACATAGGCCTGTTCTTTTTCACGACAGGCCTTAAAGGTTTAGTTGGAGTTCCTTGTTCTCTCATTTTAGGTGTTGCTGACAAGCTTGCCTTTTACATAATAGTAAAAAATGCGCCAAAGTTTCTTTGACGCAATCGAGTTTTATGTACAGCTCATAAGGACACGAAAACAGATCTGTCTTTAGGTGGTCTCGGTGTAATGCTGTATGAGCCGCGGCCCATGAAACTCTCAACCGGTCTTGGTGGCATGTGTTGTTGCATTGCCGGAAGCACGATCATGGTTAACTTTAACCTTAAATAAAATAAAAACCACTGAGGCTACAGGGCTGCAATTTGGCATGTTTGGTGATTGGAGGGTGGATGATCAACAATTTGCAGCACTCTAGCCTCAGTAGTTTTCAAGATCTGAGGGCGGACAGAAAAAGTGCGGACGGACAGAAAAAGCCGGCACAAAAGTTTTCTTTTCAGGAAACTAACAAGGGAAAGTGAAGTTACTCAGAAAGCAGAGGAAGGCGAAGGATTCCAAATCCTAGAAGTTAATGGATTGAGGGACAGATAAAATCGGCTGGCCAATCGATCTTGGCGACGCCACACAGTACCTATGGAATGAAGGACTTCGTTTCGTAGGGTTCAACAAGGACGTAAAGGCAATATCCAGTGTGATTGCCTCTTGAAGCTTCAATCCACTTGATTCTGTAGGGGGTTAGTTCCGTTAGTGCACCTCATGCGGTGCATCGTAGGCGTTACTTAAGGTTCTTTGCAGCGTTCCTTCGGCCCCTAGCTGCAACCCCTTTCATTCCTTTTACTGTACCTCCTTTCATATTCTCTTTCTTCCATCTTACTTTCCACAACTCCCATCAATTTCAAATCTTTTTGCTGTCAGTTTTCGTTTCAGCTTTGAATGACCTCATAGGTCCCAGTGCTTGACCCTTGGCCTAAATTCTATATTCAATTCATTTCATAGTGCAACTGCGAGGTTTTCCTCCTGGTACACCTTTCAAACCCCCTTTACTGTCAGTTTTCGTTTCAGCTTTGAAATAATTGGTCTTTGCTTAAATTCTACATCCTACTGTTTTATATTCAGCCCACTTGAGGACTCCCGCACCTTCCAGCTTCGACGAAATAATTTTTGTTTATAAAGCGCTATCCACAAATTTTTTAGAGTACTTTTTAAAGGTTTTGTGAAGTACTTGAAAAAAATGAAAAATATTTTCCAAAATTCTTAACCTTTTTCGAAAAAATGAAAAATACTTTCCAAAATTCTTACCCTTTTTCGAAAAAAATGTTAAAGTACATTCCAGAATTTTTAACCTTTTTCGGAAAAAATGTTTAAAGTACTTTCCAAACTTTTTTAACTTTTTCGGAAAAAATTGTTACCGTACTTTCCAAATTCTTTAACCTTTTCCGAAAAAAATGTTAAAGTACTTTCCAAAATTTTCGTGGAGCTCTTCCCGAAATTTTTGGAAGATTCTTCCGCAAATCTTCCTGTAAGGTACTTTCCAAAACTCCTGTAAAGTACTATCCAAAATTTGGGTATAACTCCGTACAAAATTTTGGTGGATCATTCTCCAGTCCTTTTAGGAAGCACGTCAGAAGTTATCCAAGTTGCTTTTCAGAAGTGAGTATTGCTTTCTCATATGAATCCTGCTTTGGTGGACTTTTTGAAACTTGTGTGATTTTGCATTAGAAAAATAACCTGTATTCTTAATTATAGACAGGCTTTAAAGATCTGTCTGGGTTTCTGGGAAGAGATGTATGTGGAAGAGATGGTGTGGTGAGAGAGAGAGAGAGAGAGAGAGAGAGAGAGAGAGAGAGATTAATATACCTGCAATCCGTAAAAAGCTTTGAAACAAAACTATTGGTAAAGCGTAGTGTAGTATTTACCTTAGAGCATGCATTAGCAATGCAGTAATTGTGTGTGTATGTGTATATATATATATATATATATATATATATATATATATATATATATATATATATATATATATATATATATACTATATACATAATATATACATATACATGCATACAAATACTGTATTATATATATATATATATATGTGTGTATATATATATATATATATATATATATATATATATATATATATATATATATATATATATACTTATACATACTGTACATACATACAAATATATATACATATAATTATGTATATATACATATATAAATAGATATTAGATTTTGTTTATAAATATTATATATATATATATATATATATAATATATATATATATATATATATATATATATATATATATATATATATATATATATATATATATATATATATATATATATATATACATATATGGAGAAAAGGGTATATAAAACGAAATTATAAAACCAAAAAAAAAAACACATTATATATAATGTTTTTTTGGTATTTATATATATATTATATATTATACAGTTTACATATATATATAATGTACAGTATAATAATATATATATATATATATATATATATATATATATATATATATATATATATATATATATATATATATATATAATACAGTATAATATGTTGTTTTGCTGTTATAATTTCCTTTTATGATCCTTCTTCTCCTCTTGCTTCCCATGAATCCACATACGGGCATTCTATTCTGTAGTCTTGCAATGCAAGTTATGGCATTTTTGGCCAGTTCTCAATGCATGTTTAGATAGGCGGTAACAGGAAGAAAAATACAAAATTTGAGATTACAAATATTAGATATTGTCCTTTGAAAAGTTGAATTTATAGCAAAGACTTAGTATTGCTGTATTTAGGGACAGTTGTTAAACCCGGGAAAAGAAAGAAGAATAAAACACGGAGACACAAGTAAACGATAATTGTGATAAACCCAAGGAAACGGGATCGTAATAAATAAATAAGTAAAAAATGCGCCGCTAGTTTTCAGAACAGCCGCGGCCCATGAAACCCAACCACGGTCTGGTGGTGGCCTCAGCCACGGCCCATGAAAACCTTAGCCGTGGCCTACGAAAATAAGCCACGGTCCGGTGGTGGGCCGTGTTGTTGGTACCTACAGCGGTGCCAGAAGTACGATCATGGCTAACTTTAACCTTAAATAAAATAAAACTACTGAGGAGGCTAGAGGGCTGCAATTTGGTATGTTGGAT
>NC_089766.1:50417296-50479796 GCF_040412425.1 Macrobrachium rosenbergii
AGTAGAAGCTAAAATTTGCCCGGCTAGAAAAAGTGAGGGGGAGAGAGAGAGAGAGAGAGTGTGTGTTGTGAAATGCGCCGTTTACCCTATGCGAACACGAATCCAGAGGGAACTGAAGTGGAGTTAGAGAGAGAGAGAGAGGGAAATGTATGTTGGGTGGTTGGGGGAAGGGGGGAGGGGGGAACGGATGACGACAGTACTCCCATGAAGAGTGCCTGTGGGAATAACATCCCCACCGCATACCTTCCCGTATCCCCACGCACACGTTTCCCCAAACCTCATCTAACAGTCCATTTCCAACGGATTAAACTCATCTCCTTTTTTCTTCTCTCTCTCTCTCTCTCTCCCTGGAAGGAGCAACGGAAGGTGACGGAGGTGAACTGAAGCCTCCAGTTTCCGATTCCAGAGTGCATTCTGGAACCTGTTCGCGGTGCCATCATGCCTTCTGGGTACGGCTCTATTCCTGGAATGCATAACCGTACTTGATATTACTTTGGAGGTGCTGCGTCTTTTAGGAATCGTAGGAATGGGGTCATAAACGTGCTCTAATATGCATACGTAATTCCTCTGCCGGGTGTGATCGTGTTTCCAGATTCTACATGACATCCTGACCACCCACTCGTCTATTTTTCATTCCTTTTGCTAAAACGCTTTTACACACGAGCAAATTATTAATCAAGACGTTATCTGGAGAGTAGTCAATCCAGGTAAGTAATAGACAGGTACCAGGTAAGTAGTAGACAGGTAATAAGTTACAGAAAAAGGATCATGAACACAGAGACGGACGGACAGTTGAGACGGAAAGAACGACAACACAAGCAGAACACACGTGCAAAGAGTTGTCCTGGTAAATGAGATGGGATCTTGTGTGTCCTGAGACGCGTCCTCTCTCTTCCCTTGGAAGGAAGGACTCGCGGGATATGGACTCCATTAGGAGACGCGAGGCCACGCAGGAGTACCACCTTCCGGAATCTTCAGGAACACTTAGGCCGAACACCACATCCCACTACCGCCGCAGCAACGCAGAATTACCGGATCCCTCTTTTAAGCTGTCAACGAGAGAGAGAGAGAGAGAGAGAGAGAGAGAGAGAGAGAGAGAGAGAGAGAGAGAGAGAGCAGCATAGGCCTACAAGCCTTCTCTCTATTTTTCCCTCTCGATTCTCTTTTGCCTCATATCCCCCAAACCCCTCTCAACACCCCACCCCCTCCCCCAACAGCACAACCCCTCCCCATAACAAATTTCTTGGAGCCTTTCAATCTCCTCCCTCCCTTTCCTTCTTCCACCCTTCCTCCCCCCTTTCTCTTTTCCCCATTTTTCTTCCGACATCGAGGTGCATTGACGGACGGGGTCCGATCGATGTACCGAGGGGAAAACGGGCTGGCTGACCAATGGTAAGGCGTCAGGACGCCGAAGGCAAGAGTCCATTGGCTAATCATCAGATGACCAACAACACCATATAATCTATCTATCTGTCTATCTATCTGTCTGTCACTCCAGATGAGACGGAAGCGACCTCGCCTTGAGATCTCAATCACTGCATTGGCTTCGCCCTCCGACTGCACCCTGGACGGCCATCGCATAACTACAGTACTGGAGGACGGGCGAGGCCTTCAGAAGAGCGAAGTCGGTTGGAATGCACCGGCTTCTTCAGACGCGTCGGAAGAAAAACAGTATTTATTTTTATAGAGTAGTAAGTCTGCTTGTAACCAACGGGCAATGCATGTTGGGACTGCATCTCCTGACGTCGCTCGCGTCGCTGGGAGCAGCACCACGTCATAAGGAAAACAGTCGAGGGGGTGGGGGTTATGGCTTAGGTGGGGGTCAGGACATCCGGGGGAGATTTGTGGAGATTGGCGAGAGATGCATTGGGGAATAGGAGAAAGGCACCAATTGGCGGAATCCGCGAATGCGAGAACCAATAGCTGATATGTAGATGAGATCAATACCGCAATTAGCGCAGCATCCACCATCTCACATTTGCCAATCCATGAGCGTCATGAGGTCAGGGACAGACGCTCGTAATGGATGCTCGACCTGACCCTTTCTACGAATGCTGTTGGTCATTGAGTGACTCTCAGAGTATCTCTCATTTTTTTGGCTACTGGAGACATTATCAATATGTATTTCCCCACGGTGGTCTTTATCATGAATGCAGACAGATCTCGCAAACCTTCAGTTACTGTTGGGAAGTCAGGAGCTCGAGGTCGACGTGCTTGGTCAGCCTTTCTTACCATTCGCTTCCAAAATATGGTGTGGTTTTTATTCTCCATCATCATCTCTCGAACTATTTAATGTTTCAGTTCAGGAGAAGAGCCTATATGCCACCACACAAAGGGATCCATCAAAACACTCATTTTGGGAGATCTGAGTTGTTCCAGGAAACCTTGTACATCCAGCAATTGTTGTACGTATCAGTTTCTTCAAAAACGTTTTCGTAATTCGTTATCATTAACATTTCCAGTTCACGAAAACGTATTCTGTGTTCATCCCTCCGCTGAGATTTGTAGAGTAACGAATCTCCTGCAGATAGGAGTCGATTTTCATATCGAATGCGTCCAAAAATTCTCATTGCAATCTTGCAGTAAAACTGCACTGATGTCGTTTACGACATTACATCAAGCTTCCTTTGAAATGCCTTTCCTCCATTTTTTTAGATATGCGTCATTTTTGTAATATATTTAGATTCTCTTCGTAAACATTAACACTGTCTTTTATTTTGTCTCATGATAATATTCTGTCTTTTACTCAAATTAAATCAAAAGTCTATAATAATGCATGAATGGAAATTTCCGTTTATGCATGATTCACATGACCAGTATTTTTTAAAGATTCGTTTCTTTCTAGTTTGTGTGTAAATAGTATTCATTCACATGTATTCGCACATTTCTGCGTGGAAATACAAAAGTAGATATAACTCGTATTTTAATATATTTGTATATATAAGCATCATACGCGTACAACTTCTTTTGAATATTTGTATCCTAACACAGATTACACAGTACACACACACACACACACACACACACACACACACACACACACACACACACACACACACACACACACACACACACACACATATATATATATATATATATATATATATATATATATATATATATATATATATATACACACACACAGTATATATATATATATATATGCGTATGTAGGTGTGTTCGCTTATGTGTGCGTAGAATACTCTATATGTCTAATTTGTGTTAGGATACAAATATATATATATAATATATATGTATATATATGCGTGCGCATATGAAATGATGTAATATATGCATGTGATGAATACGTAACGCACAGCGGTAGTAAAACCTATCACAGATCCACTTTGAAAGCAATAAATTAAAGAAAGAATAACAGTTGCGGTTATGTAAATGTACATGATAATTACCAAGGTCATTAAAATAAGTTCGTAACTTCACATTGGACTACAGTATCAAAAAGATATCAGTCAGTCAAACACTGACGTACTCAGTTAAGTAGCGAAAACTATTTATAACTTAGGAGATTAAAACTACCATGGAATATCCACTTTTGGAGAGGCGAGAACTTGAGGAAACATACATTGAGATAGGGAATAGAATAGAATATATAGAATTTAGGCCAAAGGCCGAGCGCTGGGAGCCATGAGGTCATTCAACGCTGAAACGGAAATTGAGAGTAAGAAGGTTTGAAAGGTGTAACAGGAGGAAAACCTCACAGTTGTTAGGAGAGGTGGGGGGAGAGTAAGAGTGAAGAAAGAGAATATGAACGGAGGTACAGTAAAAGGAATGAAAGGGGTTGCAGCCAGGGACCGAAGGGACGCTGCACAGAACTTTAAGCAATGCCTATAGCGCACCGCATGAGGTGTACTGACGGCGCTATCCCCCCTAGAAGTGAGAAGTTTCGGAGAATATCGAGAACTTGAGGAAATATACATAGAGATAAATCATGAGGTGATATTGAGGAATTTTCTCAATATGCTGATGATACACTGATTCATATATGTAGATAATTGAAACATCGTTTTGTTATTTATTATTATTATTATTATTATTATTATTATTATTATTATTATTATTATTATTATTATTAGTAAGAAAAAGTATCCTTCTTGTCTAGATTTTTGATGGATTCCAAAATACTTCAAAATTTTACACAAGAGGCTTTGTCTTTTTTATTCGTGAGGACGTAATATTGTTCTTTGTATGCCATTTGTATAAGCATTATAAACTAAAAAGCCATAAACTCACAAGGGATTCTTCCACGGAATAGATTGCCCTAACGTGCAAGGGTGAATAAGTACGCCAGTATATGCCGTAATGTGTCAGTCAAATGTGTCCGTATTAGGCAGTACCACTTGAATATTACGCCCCAAGAGAGTGCTAATGACTTGAGTTACTAATGCACCATGCCCCAAGGGGCGAGGACCGCCTGGTGGAGGTCTGTGGGCACCTTGGTGTGAGGAAATACCCCCCTAAACGGCGTACACGCCTCTCCCCTTCAGGACAGAGGCAATCACAATATCAAGTCAGTCATCTTATTATTGACTGCTGCGTCAGTCGGGTAAGCGCCACCGCGTGAACGTTGGTGCCCTTGGGAGCACAAATGACTTTTGACATCGATGCATCGTGTCCCAAGGAAGAGGAGCGCCTTATGGAGGGTCTTGAATTTTATCGATGTGAGCTGATGTTATCAGCATCCATAAACCTTACGATTAAGTCGTTATTCTTCGTGTATTTCAATGTATTGCAGTGTAGAAGGGAAAAATGAAGTTGGTGATTTCACTCAACGGCGAAGACACTAGAAACGATAAACTGTCCCAAGTTTTTATTTGGGGAGAAGGATTCAGTTGTTGAATGGATACTTCCCGGCGTCGGTAGGCGCATACACACACACACACACACACACACACACACACACACACACACACACACACACACACACACACATATATATATATATATATAATATACATTATACATTATATATACGGTTGAGAAAGTTTAGTAAATTATGTAAATATATCTGTATATACTGTGTGTATGTAAATTTCACACACACACATATGTGTATGTGTGCATTTAATATAAATATACATAAACAAAAAATATAATTATATACATATATATTACATATATATAAAATATATATACATATATATTATATATAAATATATATATATATAATATATATGTATATTATATATATATATTATATATGTATATATTATATATATATACAATATATGTATATATTATATATAAATAATATATATATATAATATATATATATTATATATATATATTATATATGTATATATTATATATATATATATATGTATATATATATATATATATATATATATGTGTGTGTGTGTGTGTGTGTGTGTGTGTGTGTGTGTGTGTACAATTGACTTAACTTTCCCAGCCCTAGACGGAGAGAATGAACTCCAAACTGTTATGAACTGATCCTTGACCCCCGTAGAAATTATCCTGAACTTTGTAGGCTTTTTCCACGACAATTTAGATTAGTTTGTCAGCCTTACAGAATAATGATGGGTCTTCGAGAAAGAATTTTGGTTTGCTATTAATTCATTTTAAAAGAAAAGAACAACGTCATGTGTAGGTCCTCTAAAATAAGATAGTAGGCCTATGCCGCTGTTGATTTTAGCAATGGATAAGGTGTCCGGTTGTTAGTTGGCTGTTGTGGGTCTCGGCTGTAAGGAGAACGTGGGAATAACAGTGAATAAGAGATGGGAGCGATTAGTAATGAGCTTAAAAGCAAAAGGTAACCATCATATCATATAAATATAAATGCAGAGACTCAGTGAGGTAATGTTCTCCCTGCTGGACTAGAACACTCGGACAGTCTCTCTCTCTCTCTCTCTCTCTCTCTCTCTCTCTCTCTGGCCGCCACACCCACCGAAAAATTAATTAACGTTACTGTGTTTTTACGGTACTGATACAGTTTACAGGAAAGCGAACGTCGAGCCTAAATCGTCGTTATTAGTTGTCGGAGTCCTGAGGTCAACAACAGGCTTCCTAACCCCTTACGCTCCTTACTTCCTTTGGGGAAAGAGCCCGTGCGGACATATAAACCTAATTTAAACAAGCCAGCTCATTCCCAGTCCCAAAGGAAGGATACTGTTCACCATATGCCAAAAGAGAGAGAGAGAGAGAGAGAGAGAGAGGGGGGGGGGATATAAATTTGAGACATAAGGACAAGCGCTGGGACCTATGAGGCCATTCAGCGCTGGAACGAAAATTGAGAGTAAAAGGTTACAAAGGTGTAACAGAAGGAAAACCTCGCAGTTGCACTAAGCAACAATTCTTAGAAGAGGGTGGAAAGCATGATGGAAGAAAGAATATGGACTGAGGTACAGTAAAAAGAAATAAGAGGGGTTGCAGCTAGGGGCCGAAAGGGCACTGCAAAGAACCTTAAGTAATGCCTGCAGTGAACCGCACGTGAAGTGCACTGACGGTACTAACCCCCCTACGGGGAATATACCAAGAGGATAACAGGAGTGCAGAGAATCTTAACACATATATCCTCCCCCCAAAAGATTCAGCTTCATATACTGTATATTTAAACCACTGAACCGTGGATGAACTCCCTGTGCAGAAAACTATTACTACACTAGCCGCCTCATACGTCTACATAAAGACTCGCCAACAGTACATCAAACACCCTCCCCCACACACACACTGCGCCACTCACCTTTATCTTGCATGCTGTCTCTTCCTTCGTGGAGGGACACAGACATATAGAATTATAAACTATACTTTTACCTAGTGCATTTCTGGAGTCTTCTGATCTCCAAATGATAAAGCAAGGAGCTAAATTCCTGCTCTCTGTTACTGACCTCTCCTGAATTCAGGTGTATCGGTTTTATCGTCTACTCCCTGTGTTCATTTATTTATCAACTCTTCCTATATCTTGTCATTTCTGCAGGCTGGTTCCTCTTTGGAGACCTCTTGGCTTTATAGTCTTTTGACTCTGTCCATAAGGATTTCCAGCTGAAGATTCCAAGAAAGAGAGAAAAGAAAGGTCAGTGTAACCCACACCGCCTTGGTGACACGATACTTATCGCCTACAAAGGGTAGAACTAACTGCTCTTTTCTGCCCCTCTGAGGGTTGAAAGGGGTGGTCAATTTAGGGTCCCTCCGAGGAAGTGCAGGTATAAAAAACCAGTAAGAAACGTAGGGCGCTAATCACCTTGTTATATGGGGGATAATGGCTTATAATCACACAGCCACGCCACGCGTCAAGGGCCGATACCCGATCGTTCGCGCTCCAGCGCTTGGAAGCGGCTTTGGCTTAGAATATAGATGAAAGATTCAGACACTTGAAGGTTTAATGAAGAGTTTCTATTTATTCCGTAAGGAGAAACGATAAATAGGTTTAATTAGGAGTTTCTATTTATTCCGTAAGGAGAAACGATAAATGCAACTTTATCTCATTTATTCCACCGAAACTGAACATGCCCAACGATGTTGATAGATTTCATAAGCATTTCAGAATCATTCATTGCATTGAATTTTGTAATGTTGATGGCAATCAAGTAGTGTTAACTTGAAGGGAACAGGTCTAATGGAATAAAATTAGGAAGACGCAGTGCTAAATTTACTATTCTAAATACGTATCATTCTGAAAATTCAATATCTACATGATATTCTCAACAGACCTACTTTCCACGAATCAAAATTGCAAATCATTACAGAAATCGATGCCGGCGGTTTAGAGAACGGATCCCCCTGGCCTTCAGGGTTGAAAGAGAGAGAGAGAGAGAAAAAAAACAGGAAAAAAAGGTGGAGGAAGGAAGGGCGGTCACAACATTTAGACAGATGACAGTTGACGGGTGCCCACTCCACATACTTGGATACTCGGTGATCGATGATGACCCTTCTACAAAAGGGGGACCGGGTTGTGTGGGGAGGGGGTAGGCGCCCTTAGGGGAACTTAGCGCGCACATCGCTGGAAATCAGCTACTATCTCTCTCTCTTTTTGTATATATATATATATATATATATATATATATATATATATATATATGGGTCAGTTGGTAGCGCCATGGTCTTTCATTCGAGAGGCAGGGTTCGATATATATATATATATATATATATATATATATATATATATATATATATATATATATATATATATATATATATATATATATATAGGCATAAATTCTTGATTCACATCAGGATCGAACCCCGGCCTCTCAAATGAAAGACCAGGGCGCTACCAATTGATCCACATATACATACATACATAAATACATACATACATACATACATAGAAAATCCCACTACTGGTAAGAACAGTGAACAAAAGGAAAATTCAGTCTCGCTTCTTTCCTCGCCAGAGATTGTAGTCTTACTGTCATTCAAATTCGGGGGTGTGCAGATGACACAGTAGAACAGGTAGCAGACTTGTTTACCAGTTAGCCACAAACTTTGGATACAATGACCTGCACTGGTCTTTATTTCTCCTCCAGCTCTATCTCACGTTTCTTAGGAATCCCGACTCCACAGTACAGGCCGCACCACACGTCAGACCTATTTGGCTCATAGGGGAAACTGTGAGAGACACATAGTGTATCTCTGTGTGAAGAAATACAACAGTGTTTTTGGAAAGTTGAACTCTTGAGAGTGACTAAACCATGGATTCAGTTGAAGTGATCACAGAGGGCCAACTCGATTTCCTAGCAGGCCACCTCGGTGAAATTTCATTGCCGGCACACTTGTAATGAGTCTTGCCATTAACTGACTCCAAGGCTGTCGAATATCCTCCGTGAAAGTTTAGACATCGGCAAGAGAACTGAGGTGATTCACCAGCACAGAAAAATCAAGGGTGTTTGGTGTACAGATTCCATAATGACTGAAGTGGCATTTCATAAAGTACTGGTAGGTAACGGGAATTAGTAAGGTGACTAGTTTTATCCCGTGTATCAAAGTGCATGGTAAAAAGTGATAAAAATGTCAACACTTTAACATGAAATCCTGAAGGTATTAGTGTAAAAGCCACCACAAGCCAGAGAATTTAGTTGGGACAACCACTGCCTCTGTCAACAGGAGACAAAAGGGGAATTCATTCATTTCAGGTCATTCACATGAGAGCATTGTCATGCTGGCTATAACCTAACTGCAAGCACAAGTGCTTTCATCTGTCAGTGGTGAGAAGCAAAGCCAAATATCATCAGAGCTGTAACTCTTCGTTCTTTTGGTAGCAAAAGAACATGAACAATACGCATCGGATGTCGTAGAACTATTCAGCGCCATGTTTGCACTATCCTAACTTCTCATCCAGGAAGCTCTGTCAGCAGAGAATATTATCTTGCAATGCACAACACTGACAGGAAGACTTACAAGCAAGGTTCAATTCCAGTTCTATTCGGAGTGACTTACTGACCATGCATCGTTCCACAGGCAATTCCAACTGCGGTAAGTAAATATAACAAAGAATGTCAACATCTTGCAGAGAGAGTCATAAACCCAATTTTAAAAACGGCTTCTCGAAAGATAGTGTTTATTAATCCATTCTGCTCGCACTTTTTAGTTTTCTGTAAAATAAAACTCTTGAGATGGCTATTTGTCTGTCCGTCCGCATTTTTCTGTCCGCCCTCAGATCTCAAAAAATGCTGAGGCTAGAGGGCTGTAAATTGGCATGTTGATCATCCAGCCTCCAATCATCAAACATACCAAATTGCATCCCTCTAACCTCAGCAGTTTTGATTTTATTTAAGGTTAAAGTTAACCATGATCGTCCGTCTGGCACCGCTATAGGTGCCAACAACACAGACCACCACCGGGCGGTGGCTTAAAGTTTCATGGGCCGCGGCTGAGTGTTTCATGGGCAGTGGCTGAGAGTTTCATACAGCATTATACGCTGTACAGAAAGAAGAAGAATCTTTGGCGCATTTTTTACTTGTTTTGTAGGTCATCTGTAATATTGAACATACTGAGCGCACGGAGTCGTAATTGGATCAAATGTCGTAACACAGTTGTCGCTTTACAATTGCTGCACAAACTAAAAAGGATCAATAGCCGAAAAGCATTCGGAATGAAAGTCTGCAAAGGCTCAAAAATGAGGTTTATTGACATTCTTTCAAAGAAGGAAATTGGCATACTGTATGACCTTGCACTGGATATGGCTGCATAGGTGCGAGAGTCTTGGATGAACCAGTATAAAGCAGTTATTCAAGTCCAGTCTGATGTCTGTGGCAAAGCTTAAAAGGAAAGGTCCTGTAGGGTGGTAGTGCCGTCAGTGCACCTCACTCGGTGCGCTGTAGGCATTACTTTAGGTTCTTTGCAGCGTGCCTTCTTTAGGCCCCTAGCTGCAACCCCTTTCATTCCCTTTACTGTATCTTCATTCATACCCTCTTTCTTCCATGTTACTTTCCACCCTCTCCTAACAATTGTTTCTTGGTGCAACTGCGAAGTTTTCCTCCTGTTACACCTTTCAGACCTACCTACCCTCAATTTGCCTCTCAGCGCTGAATGACCTCATAGGTGCCAGCGCTTGGCCTTTGGCCTAAATTCAAGATTCTATTTCTAAAGGGGAAGAAACAATCGGGAGAGTGACAGGTAAATCTTCCTCTGCTCTGGGATGAAAACAGCAACGCCGACATAATCCCTTTCAAGTCTGATAAAGTTATAGAAATGAACACGGAAAATATGATCATAAGATAAAAAGGGGAAAGTCCCGCCCATTTATTTATAAAGAGAAAGACACAAGTTTCCCAATTCGAACGGGTTATTTGTTCGTGACCGTATGTGTCGTATTTTGGAATTACCATATAAAACAAGTAGAAAATGCGCCGAAGTTTCCTCGGCGCAATCGAGTTTTCTGTACAGCTGCTACAGCGTATAATCAAGGCCACCAAAGATAGAGCTATCTTTCGGTGGCCCATAAAACTTTAACCACGGCCCGGTGGTGACCTGTCCTATGTCGTTTCCAGAAGAACGATTATTACTAACTTTAACCTTAAATAAAATAAAAACAAAATAAAAACTACTGAGGCTGTAGGGCTACAATTTGGTATGTTTGATGACTGGAGGGTGGATAATCAACATACCAATTTGCAGCCCTCTAGCCACAGTAGTTTTTAAGATGTGAGGGCGGACAGAAAAAGTGTAGACAGAATGAAGTGCGGACGGTCAGACAAAGGCGGCACAATCGTTTTCTTTAGTAGAAAACTAAAAAAAAAAAAAGCCAACAGATCTTAACATAGTTCCCTTAGTCTCTTGTTATTTTTATTATTATTGCTTTCAAGATGGGAATATTGAATAAACTTCTTGCGAAAATGAGGTGTTTAGTTTTCTGTATAAGAAAACTATTGTGCCGGCTTTGTCTGTCCGTCCGCACTTTTTCTGTCCGCCCTCTCAGGTCTTAAAAACTACTGAGGCTGGAGGACTGCAGATTGGTACGTTGATCATCCACCCTCCAATCATCAAGCGTACCAAAATCCAGCCTTCTAACCTCCTCAGTAGGTTTTGTTTTATTTAAGGTAAAAGTTATCCATAATCGTGCTCCTGGCAACGATACAGGACAGGCCAACACCGGGTTAAAGTTTCAAGGGCCGCGGCTCATACAGCATTACACCGAAGCCACGGAAAGATAGATCTACTTTCGGTGGCCTTGATTATACGCTGTAGCTGCTGTACAGAAAACTCGATTGCGCCGAAAGAACTTCGGCGCATTATTTACTTGTTCTTATCGATGTCACAATTTCGGTCTTTCTAAATATCAATAATAATAATAATAATAACAATAATAATAATAATAATAATATTTTAGTATCATTAGCTTTAGCGTTTACTAATACATATTGTTATGAGCATCATTATGCTATGATATGAACACGTGACTACCGATCAGAGTCGAACTATCGCGAAACGCCTCATAAATGTCGTTCCCGCATCAGGGGTTTAGTGGGCGACATTCTTTGGATGACAATATTATAGACGCCTCACTGTTACTTGAAGATTAAACATGACGTAGACAATCTTGAAATATTAATATAATACGTCAGTCCTATTTTATAACGGTATTAGTTCACTTGTAATTAGGGATAGTGATAATGCAACCTTTGGGACCACAAAACAGTTTTCACGTGACCCGGGATCGATCCTATACCGGTAGAGTGACCTGGGTCCGTTTCCGGGAGAATCGTTGGATATCTGTTGGCTTCAGCGGTTCGTAGCCTACCCGTTTTTCGACTGTGCTTGGCGTTGGCCATGGCGGAGACCATATGTCTGTGAACTAAACATAAAATGATTTGCAAAAAGATGCATATATATATATATATATATATATATATATATATATATATATATATATATATATATATGTATGTATGTATATATATATATATATATGTATATATATATATATATGTATGTATATATATATCTTTATGTATGTATATATTTATTATTTTTGTATATATATATATATATATATATATATATATATATATATATATATATATATATATATATATATATATACACATATATATAATGTATAACTGAATCACGAAAATATGGAATATGATGAATATATAAATAAAGATAAAATCCATGAAAATATGGAAACACTGGAGTGCTGAGGCCTTTCGATAAAGATCCTTTCCATGGCAGACTAAACACTGGAGTGCTGAGAGGCCGTTCGACGCTAGGTCCTTTACTTAGCAGACAAAGGCCTCGCAGCACTCCAGTGTTTCCGTGGATTTTATCTTATATATATATATATATATATGGATTTTATATATATATATATATATATATATATATATATATATATATATATATATATATATATATATATATATATATATAATTTATTTTGTGTGTGTGTGGTTTACATCGATTCTTTAATACGATTGTAATTTTTTCTCAAGTGTTAGTTTTATGTTTAAGTATTAAGCTCATACAGAAACAAAAATACAAGGTATAATACCCCACGTGGATAATCGCAATTAAACCTTAATACACGGGAAGTCATTGATCATTTTTAATGTATTGTCGTACTCATAATAATAATACATCCTGGCGACTGTAAAATCTAAGGTTGATGGAAATGATCAACAGGTAACGTCGTTCGCGTAAAAGATAGATGAAAAACAAGAAAATAAAAAAATAGAATGGGATGAGATTACAGATTCGAAATGACTGTTCAGAGGACGAGAGTCTCTGCCTTACATTTCAAAGGAAAATTTTGGAATCTTATTCTGATGGATTTTTTAGTTTTCTGTAAAAGAGAACGATTAGGAAGATGGCCATTTGATCCGTCCCACTTTTTCTGTCCGCCCTCAGATCTTAAAAACCACAGAGGCTAGAGGGCTGCAAATTGGTATGTTGATCATCCACCCTCCAATCATCAAGCATACCAAATTGCAGCCCTCTAGCCTCAGTAGTTTTTATTTAAGGTTAAATTTAGCCATGATCGTGCGTCTGGCACCACTATAGGTGCCAATAACACAGGCCACCATTGGGCCGTGGGTGAAAGTTTTGTGTTCTAGGCTGGGAGTTTCATGGGCCGTGGCTGAGAGTTTCAGACAGCATCATATACTGTACAGAAAACTCGATTGGGCTGAAGAAACTTCGGCGCATTTTTTACTTGTTTTTCATATTTTTTTAATTTGAGGGGAAAATCAACATACCTTTTGTTTGCTTTGCTGTTTATCCTTTTGTTTGATAAAAGTAGTTTTATATTTAACTGCTGTCAAATGGAAATTTAGTAACCCACTACATTAGACATGATTTCAATGAACTGAAAAGACTTTCAGAATGTTTGGTTGAAATGAAGCGCGATATTTTGATTTTCGTTTTATTCTTGTGGGGATGCGGGTGCGGGCATGTTTCAGGGACATAAGTGGCAGCCTCGTAGGGGGGTGGGGCCGTCAGTGCACCTCACTTGATGCACTGTAGGCATTACTTAAGGATCTTTGCGGCGTCCCTTCGGCCTCTGGCTGCAACCCCTTTCATTCCTTTTACTGTACCTCCGTTCATATACTTTCTTCCATCTGACTTTCCATCCTCTCTAACAATTGTTTCACAGTGCAATTGCAAGGTTGTCCTCTTGTTACAATTTTTAAACCTTCTAAGTGTCAATTTCGTTTCCAGCCCTGAAGGACCTCATAGGTCCCAACGCTCGGCCTTTGGCTTAAATTCTGTATTCTATAGATTCTCCAGTCAGGACGGCCACATAGCTTAGTGAGGACCGGATGACTGTGCATACGTGTATATATTATATATACACACACACACACACATATATATATATATATATATATATCACCACACAAAATTTTTTCTCTAGAGGAAGTGGCACCAGCAGGGCACCAAGCTGTGGGTAAGATCGATTCTGTTCACTTTTTCTGCAAATGACTCTAATACCGCTTTTTGTTCCTAAAAAATACTGACGCTATGTGGTCGTCCTGACTCTTACTGGAGAATCTATCGAATACAGAATTTAAGCCAAAGGCCGAGCGCTGGGGCCTATGAGGTCATTCAGGGCTGAAAACGAAATTGACAGTTAGAAGGTTTAAAAGTTGTAACAAGAGAACAACCTCGCAGCTGCACGGTGAAACAATTGTTAGAGAGGGTGGAAAGTCAGATAGAAGAAAGAACATGAACGGAGGTACATTAAAAGGAATGAAAGGGGTTGCAGCTAGGGGCCGAAGGGACGCTGCAAAGACCCTTAAGTAACGCCTACAGTGTACTGCATGAGGTGCACTGACGGCACTACCTTCCTACGGGGTCATATAATGAAGTACTCGTATTACTGACATAAACTAATCAAATTTTTTAATCAGTAGGCCAATCAAGAAACACAAATTGTTAGCAAATGACAGTTTCACAACCTCAGTTCTGGTGTGATCCTGAAATACAGAGTACATGTAATTTCCTCTCAAGTAAACTGGACATGTGTTATAACCTGTTATTTTTTTTTTCATAAAGTTCATGTTATTCCTTTTCTCCTCCGGACTCTGACCTTGAATTACTGCAAAACTGGCAGCAGTTTTTACCAGATACATAAGTAATTTTAATAGCCACACACACACATATACAGTATATACATATATATAATGTATATATATATACATATAAATGTATATATATGAATATACATATATATATATTCATATATATATATGAATATACATACATTATATATATGTGTATATGTATGTGTGTGTAATAATATATATATATATATACAATGCCCTCTTAAGAAGGCATTGTGGCTATTAAAATTACATATCTGGTAAAAAGTGACCAGTAGATTCTACACACACACACACACACACACACACACACACACACACACACACACACACACACACAATTTACATTTATAAGTGTGCGTGTAATCGTCGTTCAGTGAGAAGTTGTACAGCAGGTACCCGAGACTATACGGAATGAACACTCACCCCGCATTCGTATGTATCCAGACAGCTGTCACGAAGTTGCAGGAGGAAACATGACGAACGACCAGACCAGGCTGAACTTCTCCACGAAAGCACAAGCAATACACCTTCAGGCTTACGACAAACAGCCCATGAGACGTACAAACCCCTCACCCACTCGTGCAAAAGCCCATGGAGGGACTAAAGAGCGCAAGTTGTTGGGTACAAGTCCCGACCAGGTGTTTCTGTACAATAGGCCTATGAGCCTCCGCATCCACAAATGTTTCGCCGCCGCTGACGTGCATAGGCCTTGCTTATAACAAGGCAAGTGAGTGAGTGTGTTTTCTGTCAGACGGTTCCAACAGTCAGTGACTCGATTCACGTTTGGCTCCACGAAGAATAATCTTTGTGAGTGAAATTATATAATCGAAAATATTGATCAGCAATGATTATGATATCAATATACGGACACACATAGATACACACACGCACACATACGTGTGTGTGTGTGTGTGTACACAGACATAATCCCAACGAAAAGAGGCATAAACAGAAAAGATGATAACTCTTCCTGTCTGTGAAGATATGCGCCATGGGCTTTCCTGCTGATCCCATGAGTTGTACCGGATACGAAACCTAGATATACTATACATGGCTTCTCATACTTTTGCGGGGGAGGGTTAGGTTACTTGTCTTAGGTATTCACATAGGCTTGAATCTCGCCTGTTGTCACATATGAATACGTAAACTATACCAATACCAATCTGTTCATTCTGTGTTCCCCTTTACCTTCTCTTTCTCCTACCAAATGAACACCTTAATATTCTTTGGAAGCTTGAATTTCAAGTCAGTGGCCGCTTTGGTGGGCTTGTTCCATATGAATAGGGTTCATCCTCTGAATAATAATAATAATAATTTACATGTAAGCACATATCACTACATATATATGTGTATTTTTGAATAATAATATTAATAGTAATAATAATTTATTTATGGGTAAGCACACTGCATTGCATGTATGTGTATTTGTGCGTGAATGTGGGTCAATCAACAAGCATTTTTAATAGCAAGCTTGTCCATAGAGAATACATTCATCTTAGCCAATGAATCATGGATGAACCCTCTGTTTTTCACTTTTTTGTAACCTAACTGCCTCATATGCATACGCAGAAGACTTACTTGCAGTCACCCCACACTCCTAAACACACGCACACACATACACACTGCGCACCTCACCTCCATCAGCACGCAGTCCCTAGCCTTGATGGTAAGGCCCTTTGCTTCCAACACCTCTTCCATACCGTGTAACCCGCAGTCTTCCAAGACTGTTGATTGAAACACTTTTTCCATTAACCTCTCATTCTCCTCCACATTCTTTAACCCTGTAGGGGGCTAGTGCCGTCAGTGCACCTCACGGGGCGCACTGTAGGCATTACTAAGGTTCTCTGCAGCGTCCCGTCGGCCCGTAGCTGCAACCCCTTTCATTCCTTTTACTGTAACTCGATTCATATTCTCTCCCATTTTGCTATCCACCCTCCTGGTAATTGTTTCTTGGTGCGACTGCGAGGTTTTCCTACTGTTACACCTTTCAAACCTACCAACTCTCAGTTTCCTTTCCAGCGCTGAATGACTTCATAGGTCCCAGATCTATATACTATTCCACGTTCATTACAGCTTCCATTTTTTTGTGATTAACATTCACCATCCACATTTCACTTGCACGTTCCACCATTTGCTTCTTTAGAGACTCCTCTTCCGAATACTTTGCACAGAACCCGCTCCCTTCCTCGATGCACTAAATCGGTAACTCACCCGCCGCCATTTCTTTTATTCCTCAGTACCAGCATGAATCATTCCACTTCCATTTTCACACCATTTATACTAACAGTCATTGCCCCACCTTATTGGCGTTCGTTATATTCGCAACCCGAATTTTTTCAACTTCGAGTTCTTTTTTTTAACTTCTTCTTCTTCTTCTTCTTCTTCTTCATCGTCAGTGTGTAACCAATCTATAGTTTTTTCTTGCTGTACCAACAACACTGTAATATTTACAAACATCAGCTACTCAGCACTCAACCTATAGCCATGACTATCCTTTTGGGGGGGGCGGTTAGTGCCGTCAGTGCACCTCACGCGATGCACTGTAGGCATTACTTAAGGTTCTTTGCAGCGTCCCTTCCTTAGGCCCCTAGCTGCAACCCCTTTCATTCCTTTTTACTGTACCTCCATTCATAGTCTTTCTTCCATCGTACTTCCCCGCCCCACCTCTTCTTACAATTGTTTCACAGTGCAACTGCGAGGTTTTCCTCCTGTTACACCTTTCAAACCTTATGCTCTCAATTTTCCTTGCCGCACTGAATGACCTCATAGGTGCCAACGCTTGGCATTCGGCCTAAATTGTATATTCTGTCTATCTATAGCCAAGATTCCGCCCTTCTCGTGGCGTTTCTTATCACCGCATTCAAAAACATATTAAACTTTGAGTCATAACACATCCTTTTGACTCATTACACATCCTAGTCTGAGATCCGTTTTGACACTGAGACAGTCATACTCCTCCCATATTGAAGAATCCAACACACGCATGGAGTAGCCAAATAAATTTTCTTCAACTCTCAAGAAAGGTTAGAATTCGTATATTGTCAACAGCCTCCACATCTCGTCTCATTAAGTCTTAATATCATTAGCCTTCTTTCCACACAGGCTGCTTTCAACTTTTGATTTTACTAGCGGTCTTCTTGTTCAACTGATTCACATCGATATTTTAACCAGTTTCTACACCTTGCCTAATCTCACTCTGGTCGTCTAACCTCCGTAATTAGTGGATAACTTAGTTAGGAATTAGGTGAATGTGATATGTGGATTTAAAATGTACTAAAGCAAACACACACGTATATATATTGAATATACATGTATGCACGTAAATATGTATATATATATATATATATATATATATATATATATATATATATATATATATATATATATATATATATATATATATATATATATATATATATATATATATATATATATATATATATACTATATATATATATATACTATATGTACTGTATATATATGCATACATATATATATATATATATATAATAATTTATTTATTTACATATATATATATATATATATATATATATATATAATATTTATTTACATATATATATATATATATATATATATATATATATATATATATATATATATATATGTGTGTGTGTGTGTGTGTGTGTGTGTGTGCGCGCATGTGTGTGTGTGTGTTTTTTGCATGTGTTTACGTCTGGAGCATATACATATACAGTATACAGTGAGTGTGTATTCCTACTGGCCCAATCTCTCTCTCTCTCTCATAAACCTTTTACCCATAATGCATTTACAAAAGCAGCGGTGGCACCCACGTGCGTTGCGTGTTCCCGGGAAGGGTGTAGCGTGTATGACACAAGCCCTACACCGTGATGCATACATTATTACCAATTCCATTACGACTGAAACAGGTACTCACAGGTATCGGTTTCTTGAGGTAACAAGGAACGGGGGAGAGAAAGAGCGGAAGTTATAATATAAGACTGACAACATTTCGAAAACGAGTCTCGTGAACTTCGCGAATTTTATGCGGTGTTTTCCGTTCATGTTTAGAAAGAAAAAGAATGTAGAGTTTGTTTTCCGTTCATGTTTAGAAAGAAGAAGAATGCAGAGTTTGTTTTCCGTTCATGTTTAGAAAGAAGGAGAATGAAGAGTTTGTTTTCCGTTCATGTTTAGAAAGAAAAAGGAGAATGTAGAGTTTGTTTTTCCGTTCATGTTTAGAAAGAAGAAATGTAGAGGTTGGAGAAGAAGAAGAATGATGTTAGAAAGAAGGGGAATAGAGTTTGTTTTCCGTTCATGTTTAGAAAGAAGGAGAATGAAGAGTTTGTTTTCCGTTCATGTTTAGAAAGAAGGAGAATGTAGAGGTTGTTTTCCGTTCATGTTTAGAAAGAAGGAGAATGTAGAGTTTGTTTTCCGTTCATGTTTAGAAAGAAGGAGAATGAAGAGTTTGTTTTCCGTTCATGTTTAGAAAGAAGAAGAATGTAGAGTGTTTTCCGTTCATGTTTAGAAAGAAGGAGAATGAAGAGTTTGTTTTCCGTTCATGTTTAGAAAGAAGGAGAATGTAGAGTTTGTTTTCCGTTCATGTTTAGAAAGAAGGGGAATGAAGAGTTTGTTTTCCGTTCATGTTTAGAAAGAAGAAGAATGTAGAGTGTTTTCCGTTCATGTTTAGAAAGAAGGAGAATGAAGAGTTTGTTTTCCGTTCATGTTTAGAAAGAAGAAGAATGTAGAGGTGTTTTCCGTTCATGTTTAGAAAGAAGGAGAATGAAGAGTTTGTTTTCCGTTCATGTTTAGAAAGAAGAAGGAGAATGTAGAGTTTGTTTTCCGTTCATGTTTAGAAAAGAAAGTTCATGGAATGAAGAGTTTGTTTTCCATTCATGTTTAGAAAGAAAGGTAGAGAATGTTTAGAAAGAAAGAATGTTTGTTTTCCGTTCATGTTTAGAAAGAAGGAGAATGTAGAGTTTGTTTTCCGTTCATGTTTAGAAAGAAGAAGAATGTAGAGTGTTTTCCGTTCATGTTTAGAAAGAAGAAGAATGTAGAGGTTGTTTTCCGTTCATGTTTAGAAAGAAGGAGAATGTAGAGTTTGTTTTTCCGTTCATGTTTAGAAAGAAGAAGAATGTAGAGTTTGTTTTCCGTTCATGTTTAGAAAGAAGGAGAATGAAGAGTTTGTTTTCCGTTCATGTTTAGAAAGAAGGAGAATGTAGAGTGTTTTCCGTTCATGTTTAGAAAGAAGAAGAATGTAGAGTGTTTTCCGTTCATGTTTAGAAAGAAGAAGAATGTAGAGTGTTTTCCGTTCATGTTTAGAAAGAAGAAGAATGTAGAGGTTGTTTTCCGTTCATGTTTAGAAAGAAGGAGAATGTAGAGTTTGTTTTCCGTTCATGTTTAGAAAGAAGAAGAATGTAGAGTTTGTTTTCCGTTCATGTTTAGAAAGAAGGAGAATGAAGAGTTCGTTTTCCGTTCATGTTTAGAAGAAAGTAGAAGGAGAATGAAGAGTTTGTTTTCCGTTCATGTTTAGAAAGAAGAGAATGTAGAGTTTGTTTTTCCGTTCATGTTTAGAAAGAAGAAGAATGTAGAGTGTTTTCCGTTCATGTTTAGAAAGAAGAAGAATGTAGAGTGTTTTCCGTTCATGTTTAGAAAGAAGAAGAATGTAGAGGTTGTTTTCCGTTCATGTTTAGAAAGAAGGAGAATGTAGAGTTTGTTTTCCGTTCATGTTTAGAAAGAAGGAGAATGAAGAGTTTGTTTTCCGTTCATGTTTAGAAAGAAGGAGAATGAAGAGTTTGTTTTCCGTTCATGTTTAGAAAGAAGGAGAATGAAGAGTTCGTTTTCCGTTCATGTTTAGAAAGAACCAGAATGTAGAGGTTGTTTTCCTTTCAGGTTTAGAAAGAACCAGAATGTAGAGGTTGTTTTCCTTTCATGTTTAGAAAGAACCAGAATGTAGAGGTTGTTTTCCTTTCATGTTTAGAAAGAACCAGAATGTAGAGGTTGTTTTCCGTTCATGTTTAGAAAGAACCAGAATGTAGAGGTTGTTTTCCTTTAATGTTTAGAAAGAACCAGAATGTAGAGGTTGTTTTCCTTTCATGTTTAGAAAGAACCAGAATGTAGAGGTTGTTTTCCTTTCATGTTTAGAAAGAACCAGAATGTAGAGGTTGTTTTTCGTTCATGTTTAGAAAGAACCAGAATGTAGAGGTTGTTTTCCGTTCATGTTTAGAAAGAACCAGAATGTAGAGGTTGTTTTCCGTTCATGTTTAGAAAGAACCAGAATGTAGAGGTTGTTTTCCGTTCATGTTTAGAAAGAACCAGAATGTAGAGGTTGTTTTCCGTTCATGTTTAGAAAGAATTAGAATGTAGAGTTAAACAAAAAGAAGCGAACAAACAAGCACTGCTCTGAATGGCGAATAATGCAAGACTGTACAACGTTCTTAAAAACAGGAGAAAAAAGTAACTCTCTCTCTCTCTCTCTCTCTCTCTCTCTCTCTCTCTCTCTGTGATAGGAACCAGAATCGCTCATCGATCATTATAATCGAGTTTACTTTCCATTATTCAAGATCTCCGACCTTACGCGAGTATTTGTCTTTTGAATGTCGAAGAGCCGGACATCTGTTTTTCTTTTCCCACCGTCATCCCTCGCCATTTATTAGGTAACCTGCGGAGGCCAACGGGATGGGCAACTTCATGGCCTCTTTGAGTCTCTTGAAGAAGGAAGGGATATACGAACCAGGGAAAACGGAAGCAGAGAGAGAGTTAAAGAGTTTTTTGGGAAGGTTCTTAGAAGAACATGGGCGGTTAGAAAATAATAATGATAACTTTAAGGGAAGTGCCGACGTTTACCAATATTTTTATTGACGCGGTTGGTTCAGAAACTGTTCAGTTGTTAAAAAAAAAGATAAATAAAAAAATCTCGGATATAACGAAACAAGAATGTGTGTATTTAAGTCAAGTCAGTGCATGACGTCGTTGTTTGGGAACCTGAACGTGACAGTTAATGAAGAGACTTCAGAACAGCCTTGAAAGCAATCTGTCTCGATGCAAATTGAAGGGAGAACCGAGCCATCCATCCATGGTCGCTGGAATGAAGAAAGGCCTCTGGATTTGGAGAGAGAGAGAGAGAGAGAGAGAGAGTGAAATCTCCCAGACACAAGAAGCAGCGTCCTTTACCCAACAACCATCGCCATGGAGCAGGAGGAAGAGGAGAAGTCCAGCAACGGCGATCTCTCTCTCTCTCTCTCTCTCTCTCTCTCTCTCTCTCTCTCTCTCTCCTCCTTCCTTCCCCTCAGTGGCCTCTCCCCTCCTCATTGAATAGAAAGGGGAAGAAGAACAAGGAGAGGGGAGAGCGAAAAGTAAATTGGGAGAGGCCTAAAATCAATAGGCCTAGCGAGAAAAGGCGGACATAGCATTTGTTATGTTGGCACAATGCAGCGAAGACTGACTGTCTGTCAGTCTGTCTGTCTGTATGCGAGAGGCAGCAGCAGCAGCAGAAGCCATGTCTGTCCTCTTTCAGCGGTTTTGTGGAAACTCATTAGGCGGATTTCGAGGAGGAAGAAAAAAAAAAGAGCGCTCGAGCTTGGAGTCACAGCGGCACGTGGTCTCGCCGCTGGGGCGCGCTTGCGCGTGCATAGTGCCTTGTAGGCGCTCGTGCTTGCATGATTGCATGTATCTGATTCGTCAGTGACGCTCTTTATCGGTCCATCAACAGTTCAGCGGCTTAGGTAGCGTTAGCTAATGAGACCTAGTATAGAATTGCATTGCGGTGGTGGAACAGATTTTGCTTATGAATCGATCAACAAGTATTGACACAAACTTGAAAATTAAATATTGATTACAAAGAATTCTCTTGAAGTTTAAGAACTGGCAGCCGGAGCAAGCAATGTCCTTTCTAGTTCCGTTAATGGCGTTCTTTTAACTGTTTTTCAGCAGTTATTTTAATCATTTTAATTTACAACGCCCCGTAAGGGGGTGTAGTGCTGTCAGTGCACCTCATATAGGTCTTAGTGGGTCCTGGCGTTACTTGAGATTCTTTGCAGCGTCCCTTCGGTCCCTAGCTGCAACCCCTTTCATTCCTTTTACTGTACCTCCTTTCATATTCTCTTTCTTCCATCTTACTTTCCACCCTCTCTAACGTGATTCATAATGCGACGGCGAGGTTTTCCTCCTGTTACACCTTTCAAACCTCCTTACTGTCAGTTTCCGTTTCAGCACTGAATGACCTCATAGGCCCCAGCGGTTGGCCATCGGCCTAAATTCTATATTCTCTTCTAATTTACCCTCCATTCCATAAGACAATTACTCAAGGTTATACTTTTCCTCATCTGATCGATGATGGCCTATACTTTTCTTCTATAATTTATTTTTTATAATCAGGACTTTCCCCCTTCCAATCTACTGTGGAGAGACTAATGTCTGAAAGAGATTAATATTGACTTATTAACTATATATTATATATATACATATATGTATACACACATTTTTATATATGTATATATATAATATATGTATAATTTACATATATATTATATACATATATATATGTCTGTGTATACATATATCGTGTGTGTGTGTATAATACTAATTTGGATCTCGACTCTGAACTGACATTATCAGGAAACAAAATATTTATCCCTGGAACCTGAACCCTTCCATAAATTATAATCAGAATACAACAGAAAATTTATATATAGAACTGTCTTATACGTCATCGGAAGAAAAGAATAAGTGTAGCAGCCTCGCGCTATGACTGATTGCAGATACATGTAAATTGTTTAAATATGAAAATATTATTTCCATTTAAGGGATCAATATTCGGTAACATTCGTGGTATATTCAAGCGGTTCAAGAATTATTGTATTTTTAAACCAAATTCATGGGGAATACTAGATTTTCATGTATTTATTTAAATTCAGTTTCAGTCATTGTTATTTGTTACTGATTGGTGATATTTAGTTCGTTTATTTTCTTTCTTGCTAGAACTCATGTGTGTGTGAATCATTGTTTATTGATTTACCGTTATTAATATGTTAATTTCTTGTGTCTGTCGCATTTCGTATGCGGGCATTCCGTATAGTGGTTTACTAGATAATGGTTTAGTACATACTGTATGTATGTTTGCTCATATTGAATAATAATAATATTAATATTATTATTATTATTATTATTATTATTATTATTATTACTATTTATAGAAATTTCAAAACCGTACGTTTTCTATATATTTGAATTTCCGTTTACACAGACATCACTGTGGATTTCTTCTCATTATTATTATTATTATTATTATTATTATTATTATTATTATTATTATTATTATTATTATTATATAACCTCTTCCATCGCGGGGCATCCAGTGTCCATCGAACTTAGTGTTGCTGTTGTTAGATTAAACTGTCCTCATGCCGGCACGGGCTCTTGTTCCCAAGAACTACCCGCAAGAAGTACACGAGTGAGTGCGAGTAGTGTGCCAACATCGCTAGAAGCGACGGCGCTAGTGCAACAGCGAGGTTTCCTTCCTGTTACACCTTTCAGACCTTCTTACTGTCAATTTCCTTTTCAGCGCTGAATGACCTCATAGGTCCCAGCGCTTGGCCTTTGGCCCAAATTCTATATTCTATTCCATTCTCTCGTACGACGCCGCATTCGTGAATAAATAGAACCTAATTACGTACCAAAATCGATTCAAAATTTGGCTGCGTACTGCCCGGTTTGGGGGGCAAGATGCTTAGATGCCCGAAAACGCCTTTTAGTGATGGCGCGTTTACTCGTACAGCTATCGTCAGAGTTCGAATCCTTGCTTATGTTAGGCGCAGTTGTATATCTCTCGGGTGACAGTTTGCATTAACAAGTGTTTTATTTAATTTTTTCTCATTTGTGAATCTTGATAGATCTTGGCTTTCATAGTGATTTATTATTATTATTATTATTATTATTATTATTATTATTATTATTATTATTATTATTATTATTATGGTATTATAAAAATACGCTTGCATTAGAATGGAACAGTCTTGCAAGACAAAATAAAATTATACGGAATATTATACACGTATGTTAAAAGAAAGACCAGAGCAAGTTTCATGTATACATACACACATAGCCTACATACATCCACACACACACATATATATATAATATGTATATATGATATATATGTATGTGTTGGGGGGGTGTGTGGGTGTTCTGTAAGTTATCTTAAGCCTCCGCCAAAGGCATATTTCAGAATGTGCATTTATTTGTGATACTTCAAACACAAGTAATGGGGGTATTTATTGCTTATATTCTTTTACTGACGGAGAATTTTGTTAAGATGACTGGAGGGATTGTAAGCAGGAAATTTGGATATCATTTTTTTTTTTTTTTAAGCGAGGTGGGAGGTTGCTTGTAAAATTGACAAACGATAGGATATCTGTCAGTTTTCTAGGATTCGTCCCCCGTGGGTGGGGGGGTAGTGCCGTCAGTGCAACTCAAGTGGTGGACTGTAGGCATATTTAAGGGTCTTTGCTGCGTCCCTTAATCGGCCCCTAGCTGCAACCACTTTCATTCCTTTTGCTGTACCTCCGTTCAAATTCTGTTTCTTCCATCTGACTTTCCACACTCTCTAATTATTGCTTCATAGTGGAGCTGCAAGGTTTTCCTCCTGTTACACCTTTCAAACCCTCTTACTGTCTGTTTCACTTTCAGCGCTGAATGACCTCATAGGTGCCAGCGCTTGGCCTCTGGCCTAAATTTTAAATTTCTATTTATTATTAAAATTTTCAAGAGTCTGTTACCTCTTACGACACCTGATTGTTCTCATGTGAAGTGTTGTCTTCAGATGTCTCCTGTGACGCGTTGAGGCTCTTTCCAAAAACTCATTCCAACTCGTCTCGGAACAGGCTTTGAGCTTTAGGCCTATGGCGATCGTCTAACCTTTCCGCGATGCAGCGAGTGTGGGGAAGCACACAACACGTTCTCCAAAATATCTTGATATTTAGGCCTACTTGAAAGCACGGAAATGGAGAGTGCGGGATCAAATCTCTTTCCCTGCGCTTCGAACGAAGCAAGGAAATTTTGGGCTTTGATTTCTGCATGCTTGTTCTTTATATATATATATACACACACACACACACACATATATATATATAATATATTGTATATATTTATATATATATATAAATACAACTCTATTATAATTATATTATATATATATGTGTGTGTGTGTGTATGTAAAGTTAGTTTCAACGAAAACTTGGATCACGCCAACGCATCGCATTTTATATAAAATATATATAAAAAAAATCATTAAAGTTCTCATATCGAGAATAGCGTAGGGTAGTCTGGCTCTAAATCAGGCAGTTAATTGGCTATTTGATTCAAATATCTGAATAAATAACGGCTCGGAGCCGGGCGTCTGCCACAGGCGATCACGATGCCGGCTCGGAGCCTCATTTTCTCAAGTTGCACGTGGCTATAAATATTAGACTTAGAGGATGTCGTGCAATTGAAACTAAAGAAGCTCAAGCGAAGATGCAATGCATTACTACCTTACCACTATTCTCTTTGCATTTTAGTACATTTTTATCTGTTCATTAATTTATTAATTCATTTTTTCTTTTTAGTAAGTGGGATCTCTTCCTTTTGTAATTCCCTTTACCTCCTCTTACTTCTTCCTAATGAGCACCATAATATTCTTTGGAAGCTTCTGGAATTTCAAGTCAGTGGCCCCTTTGGTGGGCTTGTTCCATATGAATAGGTTTCATCTTCTGACTAATAAGAAGAATAATAAAAAAAATAATAATACTTAAGCTGCGTGCTTCATTATCATCGTTCGATTCACTGACGCCATTATTGTGTTCATTAGACGTATTATTTCATATATCTTGGTCTTTGATTTTGATCTGGGAACCTTTTCTGGTCTGTACGATCTGTGTCGTCTTGTTGGTGGCGTGCCGCCTCATTTTCGCAAAGGAACCCGAGTGACGATGTCCTCATTTCTGGAAAACCATCATTGTGTTTTTCAGTCTTTATTTGCAAACCACTTTGTGTTTGCAAATGTGGTCTTACGATACTTGTATATCGGTATGGTGAGATATACGGACTGAAAACCATACAGTCTTTATATAAATGTTCTTCATTGGATGGGTGGGTAGAGCTCTCGGCTATATAAATGTTCTTCATTGGAGGGGTGGGTAGAGCCCTCGGCTAGCACGCTGTTGGCCCAGCGTTCGACTCTCCGACCGGCATTGAAGAATCAGAGGAATTTATTTCTGGTGATAGAAATTCATTTCTCGTCGTAATGTGGTTCGGATTCCACAATAAGCTGTTGGTCCCGTTGCTAGGTAACCAGTTGGTTCTTAGCCACGTAAAATAAATCTAATCCTTCGGGCCAGCCCTCTCTAGGAGAGCTGTTAATCAGCTCAGTGGTCTGGTTAAACTAATATATACTTGTATGTCGGTACAGTGAGATATACGGACAGACTCTCTCTCTCTCTCTCTCTCTCTCTCTCTCTCTCTCTCTCTCTCTCTCTCTCTCTCTCTCTCTTCCTTGATTCCGTTAGAAAATGCCCCTAAATGTCCCCCTAGTATTTGAGTGCAGATTCCCCTAAAAACTTCCCAAGCGCGCTCTTCGTGTTATCCTCATAATTTCATAACCACCTCTAATGAAGGTGCATTGTCAGCTCTCTTCATCCCTATCTAAACCCCCTTGCTTCTGCTCCTCCCCTTCCCCTCCCCCCACCCTACCCCAGCGTCCTTTTCTTCTCATTCCTCCTCCCCTCTTTCTCACTCCCTGCAACGAATAACTATTACTTGCGTCCACACTTCCGCCCAACCCAACTAACAGTTTGAATCAGTCAGTGGAAAAGATGGAGATTATATCGGCGTATTCTATCGATATAACCAAATTGCGCATTGACCTCTGTGTATAAAAACTGAATTTCCACTTGCCTTTGTATTATCAGAATGTTAGAAATCTATAGCTTTACTTTGGTTTAAATCTCTCCTCTCTCAGATAAAATCATTGAGTCACCTGCCTCATTAAGACGTGGGCAAATCTCTCTTTCCACAAAGTGAGTGTTACGTATGGCGACCACTGGATTTTTCGGGCGACAATCAAACTGCTCGTTGCAGACAGTGGTCCTCGGCACGGGCCAAGGTAGAGCCGTCAGTGCGCCTCATTTGGTGCACTGTAGGCATTACGTACCTTAACTGCACTTACATTTACCTCCGTTTCCACTTCCTTTTCTGTCTTACCGTCCAACCAGTACCGCTGTTTTCGCGCTGGATGGCTGAAATTGCCCAGGATTTGACTTTATAGCCAAATTTTCATAAAACAAATATATATAATATATATATATATATATATATATATATATATATATATATATATATATATATATATATATATATATATATATATATATATATATATATATATATATTTATTTATACAGACAATGTTCCTCTGATACAAGGTAAGATGTGAGGCTTACATTTGGCTGAAATGGACGGGATAGAATTTTACGTTGAATGCTAGGTCAGAGGAAAGAACACAAGAGCATGAATTAGATAGTTAAGTATGAAGAGAAAATGTTTGATTTAATGGCAACTTAGTCAAACCGAGAAAGTACTTTTGGGCGAGAAAAAGTCGTACACGAAAGTTGTAAATATAGAAAAGGTAAATAAACAATCTCGCAAGAACAGATGCAAATGGAATGATACACTGTCCGAATGAAAAGCAGTTCGGTATCCATGGAGCGAGTGTCTGAAAAAAGTCGAATGTGGAGAATGGAGGAGAAGCAGATTTTTAAACAACAAAAGAGTGGAAGGGGTCAGTTTAATTTTGAGAATACTGGACAAAGCAACTGCTAAGGACGTTGTCATAACAAAGTTCGCGAACAGGAAGGCGCCAGGAATGAGGGGATTACGAATCAGGGGCTGTTGTTTGGCGATGGTAATGCAATCGGAAGTTGACTAGGTTGTGTAAGGTATATTTGAATGAGGGAAAGGTCCTGAGGAATAATAGTTCTTTTATGTGGAGAGAGCAGTATGGGTGTGACATATATATATATATATATATATATATATATATATATATATATATATATATATATATATATATATATATATATATATATATATATATATACATGGTTTGTAGTCGGAAACGCCTAACTAACGACCATTAGGCTGAATCGAGGTAAGAAGAGAATGTTGTAAGCCTGCCTTTAGTGAACGCAGTCGGCATTAAACCTAGCACTGACAAACTACTAAAGAAGAGAGAGAGAGAGAGAGAGAGAGAGAGAGACCTACCAGTTCGTAGAAAAAAAAAATCGATCGAATTAATCTTTAAACCGGCCTATGAACTGAAGAGTAGGCTTAATGTGCCTAAGCGCTGCTTACGACGTAAACCCGATTACCCACTAATCAAGCTTGCATCTCTAGAAAAATAACTGGTGAAAAACAGACGCTGGATTGAACCTCCGACAGACAGCGGATAATCTGGTAGAAGCAGAGCAGCGTAATCCGGGACAAATAGGCCTATCGCTTGTGCATGCGGTTGACGGCCCTGCCCGCGCAACCGGTGAACGCTGACTGACCACTACCTCGAGTTGTTTCCCTTTTTTATCTCATGTTTTTGTTGTCGTGGCGAAATAAATGATGTTTTGCCTCGTAGGAGTAGTCTAGCAACAGACACAGGCACGAAGTTTTGCAAGTAGCGCTTCGCTTTCATTATAATTCTCAGACGGAATTAACCTGATGACTCGCTGAGAGAGAGAGAGAGAGAGAGAGAGAGAGAGAGAGAGAGAGAGAGAGAGAGAGAGAGGCAGACAGGCGGATAGAGACAGAGACAGAGACTAGACACAGTGAAAAAGAAAACACTTCAAGTCCATTCTTCCCGAGGAACAGACATAAAAGGGCAACAGGATCTGTGCAGGACAGGAAGGCGTTAACAAACATACCTACCTGGCGGAAAGAGGAGGCGGTATAGGAAGGAGGATGACCAGTGAGCCAGGGGCGGAACGCACAAAGCCTCCCCGACGGAGGAAATAAAAACGGAGAGATGGAAAAGTGGAGGAAAAACTCCGACGTGGGGAAAAATGAGAAAGAAGAAGAAAAGAAGAGGAAGAAGAAGGGGAAGGCACTTTGAAAAAAGGTTAAAATTCATCTGGAGGAAGAATGATTCCCCACCCCGGTGCATTTGCATCGTCACCTGAGGGGAAATGCTTTAATACCACAGGAGAGGGAAGGAGAGAGGGGAAGGTGGAAAAAAGGCCGAAAACTAGAATTAGAGATGCACGCGCTCAGAGAGAGAGAGAGAGAAAAGTCGAGGAAAAAATGCATTGAGGGAAAATCCTTCTTCTTCTTCAACGGCGAGGGCTGAGGGGAGAACCGGAGCAGACACTACGAATAATGAGGGACAAAAGAGGGGAGAGAGAGGCCGAGTGGAGAAAGTAATGAAAAAGGGCTATGCACTCTCTCTCTCTCTCTCTCTCTCTCTCTCTCTCTCTCTCTCTCTCTCTCTCTCCAATGAGCTCATTTTACTATGCATAATTGATGAAGCCATTAGAGATATCAAAGTCCCCTTGGCGTCAGTCGTTTAGGTCCAGGGGAGACCAGCGCGCGGTAGCGAATGCATCCAGACTCTCTCTCTCTCTCTCTCTCTCTCTCTCTCTCTCTCTCTCTCTCTCTCTCATTACTCATTTTCTTTTTGCAAGATGCCGATCATTCAAATCTAAAGTAATGCTGCCAATGTCTGCCATATTATGATGGCAGGTCTTTCATAAAAACTCACATTCACTCAAAATAAACTTCCTGTGCATGACTGAGTGTTTACGTAGTGAGTATTTGTGTGTGTGTGTGTGTGTTTACGCATTAAAACACACATATATTACACACACACACACACACACACACACACACACACACACACACACATATATATATATATATATATATATATATATATATATATATATATATATATATGTATTAGGATTTCCTGGTTAACAGGTCTGTAGGGATGAGGTTGGTAGCCTTATGCCCTCTTTTGGACCCCAGCTGACTCTTCAACAGCTGGGTTAACTGGGTGGGCAGCAGGCCAGAAATTAAGCCGCGGGTCTTGCAATTACAAGCTGGGTGCTCTACCTTGACGAATCAAGGTATGCAGAAATCTTACAGTAACGCTAGTTCCTTCATATAACTACCACGTAGGGAAAGTAAGATGGGAGAAAGATAATATGAACGGAGGTACAGTAAAAGGAGTGAAAGGGGTTGCAACTAGGGGCCTTCGGGACGCTGCAAAGAACCCACAGGTAATGCCGTCAGTGCACCTCATGCGGTGCACTATTGGCATTATTTGTGATTGTTTGCAGCGTCCCTTCGGTCGTTAGCTGCAACCCCTTTCATTCCTTTTACTTTACCTCCGTTCATATTCTCTTTCTTCCATCTTACTCTGCACCCTCACCTAACAATTGATTCATAGTGCAACTGAGAGGCTTTACTCCTGTTACACCTTTCAAACCTCTTTACTCTTAATTTCCATTTCAGCGCAGAATGACCTCATAGATCCCAGCTCTTGGCCTTGGGCCTAAATCTTATATTCTGTTGTATTCTATTCTTCATGTAACTACACAGGAGGCTCATCAACAGCGTGTTGAACGCCCCTGCAGCTTCACCATTCACTTTTATCTTTTGCGTTAATGACCCTGGTATTTGTGACGCCAGATAACTAGCAGGCTATCAGCACCTCTGTCGTACACACACTTCCTACATTTAAGCGCTTCTGTTATCTTTTCCACTCTAGCATCAGTATCACACATAATCCTCAGTCTCTTCATACTCCACAATTTTGTCCCGACATCTTGCGTCCTCTTTCTGACTTCCTACAGTATTCCATCTGGAAAGATATCAAGTAGGCATGAAGAAATAATACACCATTGTTTCAGACCCGCCTTTACACTAAAACAGATACTCTCCTGTGTAAATTTATTAAGTCATACTTGGCGTTTATCACACGAACTTTCAGTTGATTTCAAGATTTTTGTTTGTTTAATATTCATCATCAGCACCTTCCACACTGAATCCCTGTCAGGCCTATCACAAGTTTTTCTTTAGGCCTTTGCACACCACATACAGCATTTTCCTTTCACTTGCAAACTCTTCACATACGTCGTTCATATTGAAAGCTTGACCAACACTTCCTCTTCCTTGTTTAACATACACTGCTCTTCCTCAATCAGTCCGACGTTATCTGTCTTACTTTCAGAATCAGATTCCTACCACAAACCTGTATCACTTTTGTCGTTATGTAAAGAAACAATAATTATCCTTCTCGTCGATGCTTTTGGAACCTTCCCCTCCTGACAGATCTTACTCAAACATAACTTAAACTGCTTCTTACTTGCAATCTCACCGATGTCTGCTTTTTAGTTTTCTGTAAAAGAAAACTATTAAGATGGCGTTGTCTGCCCGTCCGCACTTTTTCTGTCCGCCCTCTGATCTTAAATGCTACTGAGGCTAGAGGGCTGAAAATTGGTATGTCGATCATCCACCCTCCAGTCATCACACGTACCAAATTGCAGCTCTGTAGCTTCAGTAGTTTTTATTTTATTTAAAGTTAAAGTTAGCCATAAACGTACTTCTGGCACCGGACTGTGGCTGAGTTTCATGGGCCGCGGCTGAAAGTTTCATACAATATTATACACTTTACAGAGAACTCGATTGCGCCGCAGAAACTTCGGCGCATTTTCTACTTGTTTTCATATAATGCAGCCTCTTACTTGCTACCATAAAATCCCTAATAGTCATTTACATGAGCATGCTTAAATTAACTTCAATCCCTTCCACTCTCGCATCATTCAGATCTGTTTCTCCTCCGGCCTCCACGTTCAACAGCTCCTGAAAATCATCACTCCATCGACACAAATCTTCATTCGTTTCAGACATCTCTATAACCGCATCATTAATACCCAGGTCTACTAGTACGTTAACCTTTCTCTCTTGATGGAGAACTTTTTCTCCCTAAAGTATTTGCTTGGATTCAACTCTAAATTTATAAAGTATCCCTCCTCTCTTTCACTAGGTTTGTCTTTGTTTAATTCATCCCATCGTATATCACTACAGGATCATTTCCTTTGTCATGCAACTGCTTCCAAACATCTCGGTGTTTTCCCCCTCCCTTACAAATGTGTGTTTTGTATAGGAAGGCTAATGAACATTGGAGAAGCCCACAGATCAGGATTTGCATCAACTTCTGAAGAATTATTTTCGAAGACCAGTGTTTAGAATATATGTTTTATCATTCAGACACAATAGAGACTTTATTACGTATTCCATTTGATATCATTAATCCTTGAAAATTGAAAATTGTCATTAACCCTTTTGCTATTTTATATTTCAAAGTATTGTACATCAAGCATTTCATTCTTTCCGAGTCTTATTCTCGGACATGTAAAAAATTCGTTTTCAGTCGGTTTTTCATTCATCCCGCTTGCCTTCCATCTTCTGTTGAAGCCCTGCCCGTTATTCCAATTAGGCCACGAGAGTTCTCTCTCAAATTCTGATGTCGGGGGATCACTTATTTCCCCTCCCTCTTCACATCCTCCCTTCCCCTTGGTCTGACCAGCAGACGAGACCACCATCGCCACCGCCGCACCTGCCCGTCCGAGCGTATACGGCGCTGGGCTGCCGGTTCAAAGGAATTTTTCGACTAAACCTCTGTGGATCATAACCCCATTTGAATATGAATGGGGACTGAGCCTCATCAAATATGCTTGTGGAGATAAATATCCTTCGACGCCACCCCCATTCGCTGGAGCGTCCAGCAGTAGCAGTGGCGGCCAGGGGAGGCTCTCGCCATCCTGAAGAAGGGTGCCACGCATCATAATAGCCCTTTCAAAGATTCATGGGATCCTTTGTTGACCTCTATAGGCCAAATGCTGCGGGAATGAATAAAACGCCCGCTTCTGAAGTGCACCTGAGGAAGGGCTGAAGTATCAGCAGGATGAAAAGGTGCTGAATGGGGCGTGGCTTCCTTGCACGGAATACAGATGAAGTTTGGGGGCAGACAGAGTAGTAACAGACACGCGCACACACAGACAGGTACAGAAAAACACTTACCAAAGATCATAAATTCTTGATTCAGCCGTTCAAGGACGAGCGAAGTAGTAACTGTGGCTCTGTTCTATATGTTTAAAGCCACCCATGTTATGGGAAAATGCCTTGGCTCTGTATATATATATATATATAATATATATATATATATACATACTATATACATATATATATACTTTATATACATATGTATGCATATATATACATTATATATATGTATATATACATATATATGCATATATACATATATATTTGCATATACAGTATATACATATGTATATGTAATTGTAATAGCCAGAATGCCCTCTTAACTCCTCGAATTCTTCACGCTTTTTTGGATATACTTGTCACTACAAAGCCGTACGATCCAAGCGCAAGAAATTGAAGTGGCTGTGATGCCCGGTCGCGGGAAACGAACCCGCGTCACCATAATCACAAGGAGGTCACATTGCCGACCTGGTCTCAGGTCGGCAACGTGACCTCCTTGTGATTATTCAGGTTGGCAGCGTGACCTCTTTGTGATTATGGTGACTCGGGTTCGTTTCCCGCGACCCGGCATCACAGCCACTTCAATTTCTTGCGCTTGGATCTTGAGGCTTTGTAGTGACAAGCATACCCAAAAAAAGCGCGAAGAATTCAAGGAGTTAAGAGGGCATTATGACTATTACAATTACATATGTATCTGGTAAAAGGGACCAGTAGATTCTACATACATAAGTATATGTATAACATATATTTATATTTGCATATACATATATATGTATGTACGAGTATATATACATAAATTACATGATTTTTTTCTTACACGCGTGACCTTTTTATATTTACAAGTATTAAGCTACAAATACAGTTTAATACCGAATTCACTATACCTTGGGAATAACTTAAAGGAAATTACAATTGACACGTGCCTTTTCGCAGGACAGGATTCGAACCTGGCCTGGATTGGGAGCAAAATGCCTGTGCTCTGTGTTTCATTGCGTTTATGACTACATACATTTGTCTATGTATTTTTTACACGACTTCAAAGATTTTGTTGCGAACTCTTGTAATGATACTTTTTAACTTTTTTATTACTTAACGACTCCATGCTGTACATTTTAAATGTAATATATATATATATATATATATATATATATATATATATATATATATATATATATATATATATATAAATTTATATAATACATATGATATACATATATATGTGTGTGTGTGTAATATATATATATATATATATATATATATATATATATATATATATATATATATAGTATATATATATATATATATATATATATATATATATATATATATATATATATATTATATATATATATATATATATATATATATATATATATATATATATATATATATATATATATATATATATATATATATATATATATATATATATGCAGGAGTTTATAAAATCGAATCGTATAGCCCTACTTGACAGTTCCAAAGGTCCAGACCTTGAAGATATATTTTCAAGTAAATTTTACAGCAATATATATATATATATATATATATATATATATATATATATATATATATATATATATATAAAGGGGAAAATTTATAAATTTGCGTAATAGATCACATTTCCAACAGGAGTTGCAAATATGATACATCACATTAACTCATATTGAAAAGATTCTGAAAGAAATCATATTTTTCGGGGGCGGGGTGATTAAATAACGCGAATAAAATTTAGTAACGGAAGTGATGAAGACTTTAAAATGACGACAATATGTATTACATTAATTTTAGAAAGCGAAAACTTCATTCAGATGAGACATAATAGAGCCCGTGTCAAAAACAGTGAAATGGAACGAAAGATAAAAGGAAATAGAAAAAATACATTTTCAAATTACCCAGAATTATATTCAGCACGTTGCAGACTATTACTGACCTCACGTTGAAATTTCCAGACTTACACTACCATTTGGAAACATATCAGTGTCCAGTTGCCATAACATTTCCTTTCACTTCTTGCGAGGTACTAAATGTGAATGTTTTAGATACTGAAAGTAAAACCTCAGGTGAATTTTAAGAATAGTTAAGCAGGAAAACATTTATAAAAAGTTAAATTGGCCGCTCAGCCCTTAGAAAATAAAATATGACGAATCCCTGGTAGGGGGGTTAGTGCCGTCATTGCACCTCGTGCGGTGCACTGTAGGCATTACTTAAGGTTTTTTTGCAGCGTGCCTTCGGCCCCTAGCTGCAACCCGTTTCTTTTACTGTACCTCCTTTCGTATTCTCTTTCTTCCATCTTACTTTCCGCCCTCATCTAACAATTGATTCATAGTGCAACTGCTTTGAGGTTTTCCTCCTGTTACACCTTTCAAACCTTTTACTGTCCATTTCCAATGACCTCATAGGTCCCAGTGCTTGTGCATTGGCCTAAATTCTTTATTCAGTTCAATTCATATGACGAATCAGCAAGGATTGTTGCACCATTTTAGATAACGCGTACATCAGTGGGAAAATAGAGTATGGGTTGTAATGAAAAACATCTATAGAATAAAGTTGTTTTTTAATGTAACAAATTAACGATACCGTTTGTATTTAACTAAGTTAAAGCAGGACAAATGATGTGTGCACAGGCAATTAAATTTATGACCACAATAACGACACGATAACTTTGTTTGGTATGTCAAAACGTCGGTTAGGTCATAGTAGAAAAATTTGCTTACAGTGTCATATATATTTTAAGCATGTTTTATAACTTTTAAGTAATGTGTAAGTGAACTAGTAATACTTGCTATGAATTCGGGCTGCCCTAGACTACTGTAGGCTGTATATTCCTTGCCTGGCCTGGTTTAGCTGAAGGATACGAGCTGTGAAATCCGGAATCCTTCATACAGTGGTTGGACATGGTCTGCCCAATTTGTCCGAAATAATGAAGTGTGGGAATTAATGGAATACTGAGCACCATTGCGTTTGTTTTTACCTATGTTTGTTGGCGCAAAACCACGTTTTAATATCCTTCGTACTGCTCTGATCCCTCTAAAAGTGATAGGGGACCCTCCGGAGAGAGAATCTGAAATTTTTGAATGGGTAAAAACATTATGCCAAGACATTTCGGCTCCCCTGAATTCTCCCAAATCTATACACCTTACGCATGACCCTCTTTCGTATGCGACCAGTGTGCTTATCTTCTTTGGGTCAACCTTTCCATAAAAGAAGAGAGAGAGAGAGAGAGAGCTTAGAAAGTTTTCATCTTCACCCAGCCGGACCTGACCAAAAATTTTCAAAATCCTGCACGAGGTCACCTAAGGCGTTGTATCCTATCTGCCCTGGAGTTCGACGGCAGGAAAATGGCAGTTAATCAGTCAGTCTTACCTGTTTCGGTATCGCCCTGTGAACTCCCTAGACCTCAATATAATATGACCCTTTGATAAAACGTACTTGCAAATGCGAGTAAAAAAAAAAAAATGTTTCATCTGCTTTGTAGTAATAATCATTAAATGATCACGACACGGCATCACCCGTCTGTCAGCGATACGGGCATGCAATACATCACCGAACTGAAGTGTATTCTTTGGAAGAGATCAGTTCCTCATTGGACGGGTCGATATCGTTCTCGGCTAGCACTGTGCTGGGCCCGCGTTCGATTCTCCGGTCGGCCAATGAAGAATTAGAGGAATTTATTTCTGGTGATAGAAATTCATTTCTCGGTATTATGTGGTTCGGATTCCACAATAAGCTTTAGGTCCCGTTGCTAGGTAACCAGTTGGTTCTTAGCCACGTAAAATAAATCTAATCCTTCGGGCCAGCCCTAGGAGAGCTGTTAATAAGCTCAGTGGTCTGGTTAAACTAAGGTCTACTTACTTTGGAAGAGATCGTAATGTTTTCTTCATTATTCTTAAAGCAAGGACGAATGTTTTCCTAAGAAGGGGACCAAACGCACCCGGAAGCTTCCGTGCTAGAAGTGAAACCACGAATAAACAAGTAAAACGCGCCGTAGTTTTTTCGGCGCAACCGAGTTTTCTGTACAGCGTATAATGCTGTATGAAACAATCACGGCCCATGAAACTTTCATCCACGGCCCAGTGGTGGCTTGTGTTGTTGGAACCTATAGCGTTGCCAGACGCACGATTAGGGATAAATTTAACCTTAAATAAAATAGAAACTACTGAGGCTAGAGGGCTGCAATTTTGTATATTTGGTGACTGGAGAGTGGATGAGCTACATACCAAGTTGCAGCCCTCTAGCCTCCTCAGTAGTTTTTAAGATGTGAGGGCGGACAGAAAATGTGCGGACTAACAGGCAAATAGCCATCTCCATAATAGTTTCTGTTTTACAGGAAGCTAAAATCGGAAGCTATCTTCAAATACCAGTTTCTTTGAAATTAGGAACATCGATGTCATTGATGGGTAAAAAGGATGAAGAAAGCATGATGTAACACTTGCCATCCTTGTATAATGCGCTCAACAGAAATGCGTAGAATGAGCCTACTTCGCTCATGCGCAGTTAAGTATACCATAGTTTAACCAGACCACTGAGCTGATCAACAGCTCTCCTAGAGAGGGCTGGCCCGTAGGATCAGATTTATTTTACGTGGCTAAGAACCAATTTGTTACCTAGCAACGCGACCTACAGCTTATTGTGGAATCCGAACCACATTATAGCGAGAAATTAATTTCTATCACCAGAAATAAATTCCTCTTATTCTTCATTGGCCGGTCGGAGATTCGAACTCGTGGCCAGCAGAATGCTAGCTGAGAATGGAACCCACCCTCCCAACGAGGAACACTCGCTTATGCGCAATATTCAAACCAAAGATAATCAAGGACTTACGAGACCGACATTATATCGCCTCCAAATATCTTCGTTTTCCCGTAGAATCAACTTACCTCATACATTGCTGCAGAGAAATTTATTTACAATGACCCCCAAAAGTAGCTACTGTATTATCGAATGAGCGTTGGCTTAAACTTACCTTCGAAAGCGAACTGGAGTTGATGCTGATACCTGTAAAAAAAAGGTAGCGGATGAGAGGAAAGTTGTGGCAGTGGTAACAATTAGGGAAATAACACCGTCTTCCTAACATATTAAGCACAACCTATTTTCTTAACTCTGCAACTAAATGTGACACGAACGTCGGATCTAAGTTAAAAAGGAAAAGAGACGGGTGAAAAGTAAGGGTTCAGAATGCTGCTATAAGTGTAATTAAGACAAGTTATATATATATATATATATATATATATATATATATATATATATATATATATATATATATATATATATATATATATGTTTGTGTGTCTGTCTGTGTCTGTGTGGGAGTGAGTAAAGAACCCGTGGCTGGACGCCTTCATATCGTTGCTAGCAAGTGACAGGGGGGGCCCCCTTTCTCTGGAGCCCTTTTAATAAGTAGCTTTCGGTCAACAATAAAAAAGAGCGTAAAAGCAGTGAACTGTAAGAGATGGAATGGGGAAGGGTTCCTCCTTTTTTCTCTCGACAGGAATAGGCCTAAGTCTGTGTGTCTTTCACACACACACGCATCTAGACTCTGTCAGCAGAGAGTAGTAAGTGGATCGCCTGTTGTGTTAGCCATGTCAGTGAATGTAGAGGCATTTTGAGTAATTAAGTTTGTGTTTTTAATTATTCAATGGACGCCGCTGAATTTTTGGTCATCCTAGTTGGTTGTTTTGTGTAAACGAGGCTCCAGAATTGAAATGAGGTGTATTATTGCAGGTAAAACTGCTGGTATTAAGTAATGAAGGATTATTTAGAAAAAAACAGTAATACTGAGATTAAACTGAACGTTATCTTGCTTTTTTCACTGTTGAAAATAAGCTAAAAATCTCCGCTGGTATTCCCATAAAAATGTCGGTTTAGTTTTAGACGAAGAGTAATTCCTTCAATTATTATTGTTATTCACAAGATGAATCGCCAAAGGGGCCATTGACTTGAAATTCAAGCTTCCAAAGAATATTAAGGTGTTCATTAGGAAGAAGTAAGGGGAGGTAAAGGGAAATACAGAAAGAAGAGATCTCATATATTAAAAACTAAAAAATAAATTAATAAATAGATAAAAATGTATTAAAATGCAAGGACAAGAGCATTAGGGTAGTAATGCATTGCATCTTCGCTTGAACCTCTGAAGAAGTTCCAACTGCGCATCATCCTCAGTAGGGAGACTGTTCCACAGTCCAGCGGTGTGAGGAGGAATAAAGGACCTCTGGAACTGAGAAGTTCAACAGCGAGGCACATTTATTTTCTTGGGTCCTACAACAATAACATTATCAACAACAATTGATTAGTTTAAGGGACGGGTTAAACTTTCCGTTCTTTTGTTTTCGTTAATTATGACGTCAGTCGTTTGGGATATTTCTCTTCACGGGGATGAAACTGGGCGTCGATATCTCTTTCTGTCATCTTTGCTATCTTCTTCGAGATGCAAAGGATGATGGGAAAGTGAGCGAATAACGTACAGTGGAAAGTGCATCACAACTAGCTCATTTCGCACGTTTTATCTGGGAGACTAAGGAGGGGGGAGAGAGAGAGAGATGGAAGGAGGTGGGGGGTGGCGGGCTCCCACTCTTTGCTGTGATATATTGGTGCAAATTTGGACAAAGACTAATTAACTGCATCTCTCTCTCTCTCTCTCTCTCTCTCTCTCTCTCTCTCTCTCTCTCTCTCTCTTGTGTCTGCTAACACAACAATCGACCAACCATCCAATGCCTGATACACTGGCCTGGTCACCATAGGCGAAATGAGTTTGAAGTACACGCCCAAACCAAGAGAGAATTTTGCATATCTCATGCGTTTTTATGAAGCCCATGAAGATAATCTCTAGTCTACAGGGTTCTTCTTGGGAATTTCCAGTCTTGGACTGTTTCAGTTTCCTTGAAGAAGTCGTTGGAGGAAGAATATGAAATTCTGTCCACCTACTGTAATTTTTCTTAAGGGATCATTTGGAATAGAGGAAAATTTAATGTTTACGGTAAAATATTGTTTCCTTTGGCCCCTTAGTCGGGTAGTGCCGTCAGTGCACCTCATGCTGTGCACTGTAGGCCTTACTTAAGGTACTTTGCAGCGTCCCTTCGGCCCCTAGCTGCAACCATTTTTATTCCTTTTACTGTACCTCCGTTCATATTCTCTTTCTTCCATGTTACTTGCCACACTCTCCTGACAATTGATTCATAATGCAACTGCGAAGTATTCCTCCTGTTACACCTTTCAAACCTCTTTACTGTCAATTTCCCTTTCAGCGCTGAATGACCTCTAGGTCCCAGCGCTTGGCCTTGGACCAAAATTCTGTGTTCCTATATATTTAATATTCCTGTTTCCGTTGGACAAGTAATGACTGAAAACTATTTTATATTTTCGTTCTGGTATCTCTAAAAAAAAATTGCCAAAAGGAAAAATAAGCTGTATTTGAGGTCTTTTTATATTAGTGTAAACGAAAAAAAAAATATTCTAAGGAATTTGCCATTATTTTGCAAGAAAATCCGTAGCTGAAAGGCAGAAATTCTGGTATTTTTATTGCGTTCGCTATACTTGCTGCAGGTCACATGTAGTTTTCTAAATTGACATCAAGCCTTTATATAATTACAATATTATTCTGGTCCGATGATCGGTGCTAGTTTATTGAGATGGACAGAACAGGCGAAATTAACCTTTCAGGCATGCACTAGGTCAGTTGGCTGAATTGCAGTTGAAACTGAGGTCTTCAAAAGGTTGGAAAATTGATGGGATAGAATAGTTGTTGCCTGGATTTGAAGTGAAGGAAAAAAAAAGTAAAAAAATGCGCAGAAATTTCTTCGGCGCAATCGAGTTTTCTGTACTGTACAGCCGTTACCGCGTATAATCAAGGCCACCGAGAAAATAGATCTAACTTTCGGTGGTTTCGATATGTTATATGAGCCAAGGCCCGTGATACTTAAACCCTGTGGTGGCCTATCCTATATCGTTGCTAGACGCACGATCACTGCTAAATTTAACCTTAAATAATATATAAAAAAACTACTGAAGAGGCTAGAGGGCTGCAATTTGGCACGTTTGATGATTGAAAGGTGGATGATCAACATACCAATTTGCAGCTCTCTAGCCTCAGTAGTTTTTAAGATCTGAGGGCGGACAGAAAAAATTGCGGACGGACAGACAAAGCCGGCACAGTAGTTTTCTTTACAGAAAACTAAAAAGGGAAATGCGGCAGAAGAGGTTGTTAAGTTTGTTTTAGTCCGCATAATGTTTATTTGAAATTCTATACACACGGCCGTTAACTGGAAAAAAAAAAACGGAATTTCGCTTCTGTCTCTTCTAAATTCCACTTCTTATGGCCCGATGTGACTGTCCAGGACCATCGAGTATATAATTGACTTTCCGTCTGCCTGGATTTTTCTCTCTGCTGGCTCGCTATATGACCGACTGTCTGCTAAGTTTTATAGTTTTTAAGATCTGAGGGCGGACAGGAAAAAGTGCGGACGGACAGACAAAGCCGCCACAATAGTTTCCTTTTACAGAAAACCGGAAAATTAAAAATAAAGAAAGAATAAATAGCGCAACTGACGATAGGCTCCAGGGAAGTTGAAGAGGTTGGGAGGCTGGTTTAAATGACGCTGACTTAAGTCAGCACGGGCCTTTCCAGGAAGGTATAGTAGGAGGCCTGGCGTGGACCTTCCAGCGCTGCCCTGCCAGCGGAGACGATACTGTATAAGGGAAACTATGACACTTCCGCTAGGAGACTCGTGTACTCCTTGCGTGGAAATTCCTCTACCCCTGAGCCCCTATAGGAATGCTGTGGTGCATTGTAGGCATTACTCAAAGGTCATTGCAGCGTCCCATCGGCCCCAAGCTGCAACCTCTTTCATTCCTTTTACTGTGCTTCCGTTCATATTCTCTTTCTTCCGTCTGACTTTCCACCTTCTCTAACAATTGTTTCACAGTGCAACTGCGAGGTTTTCCTCCTGTTACGCCTTTCAAACCTTTCAACTCTCAATTTGCCTCTCAGCGCTGAATGACCTCATAGGTCCCAGCGCTTGGCATTTGGCCCTAAATTCTATATTCTATTCTGTTCTATTCTATAGGAATGCTGGAAGGCTTAAATTTACCGCTTAGAGGGCCCCTGTGTAAGTAAGGGGTTCGTCTCTCGAGTCCTCGTTCACCTTGGCAGGAGAGGGGAGCCATTGAAAAGAGGGGTCTTCAGATGAAAGGGTTCACACAGAGAGAGAGAGAGAGAGAGAGAGAGAGAGAGAGAGAGAGAGAGAGAGAGAGAGACTGCGATCTTAAAGGACTTGCACCTCGGAGAAGACAGAAGAAATATACAAGGAACATGAAACGAAAAGAGAGGAGGACAACTCACGCGCAATTAAAAAAAAAAAAAGTTCCTTCGTATTGTATTTGTATGTATGTATTTGTGTACGTCAGAATGATACTTTTATGCGTGTATGTATATCTATTGATATAATTGTGCTGCCCTACATGCTTCGGCGTTGTCAATGAATGGAGAATGTTTTCCTCTCCCTCTCATATTACTCCGGGAAAATATGAAAAGCTGTCACAAATCTGACACAGCTGGTTAGACGTATCATATCAAAACAAGTGTTAGTACGCTGATGAGACAGACTCACATAACATCAGGCGGAATGAAGAGTAGTGGGTCGTAGGGGACGAGAGAGAGAGAGAGAGAGAGAGAATTTACTACAAGAGTTTTTGTAGTCGAATCGCTCCCTCCCCCTTCCCCGCCCTTAGAGCGGGCGTCGAGTAGCATGTGAGTGTGAAGACGAAACTTGAAGAACCCAAGGCACAATGAATTTGGATGACGAGATAAGCGCCCAGGGAAAGAGGTGTCCATGCGTCTGGTCGTCGTCCATAACAAAGGAGCTATAAAATAAGTTAAACGTTTCATTCCAAGTGTACCATAAACAACTTGATCCCTGACTGCAAGTTTCAGTTTCTCTCTCTCTCTCTCTCTCTCTCTCTCTCTCTCTCTCTCTCTCTCTCTCTCTCTCTCTTACTAGCACCATATTTTTCACTTATGACTAGATTTGTTCACACAGCTATGAAGTGTAGATTTCGATACATATAAAAATGATTAAATCAAATGCAAGGGAAGAGACTTTCAATATATAAAGACAGATGTCACCTTCGATTGGAAATTACTCTTAATGAGAACAGCACAATCACAACCAAATCTTTTTATATGGGAGATTAGAGTGAATGTGGTATGCAAGGCAGTTATCCTGCCCAGGTAAAGCCTTAGGTAAAGTGGCACTTAGGTTCCAACTTCTTTTATGACTTGTGTGGCTTGGTTCTCATGGTTCGGTTCGCAGCGATCTTGTCTTTCAATTGAAAGACCTGGGTTCGATCCTGATGTGAGTCAGAAATTTATTTATGTATATATAATATATATACATATATATATATATATTTATATATATATATATATATATATATATACATATACATATACATATACATACAAAATTGGAATGTATGAATGAGATGTATGACAGAATTTTTACTTTGAAGCATTGTTGCTGGAGTAAGGTAGAGGTTACAGAAACAAGACAGTAATTATGTACACAGTCAGTGCAAATCAACGAGGTTTGAACAGATAATAAGAGTCGCCAGGGAGGACATGAAGCAATAAGGAGGGGGCCAGTGCCGTCAGTGCACTGTAGCAGTCCTTTAAGGTCCCAGCGTCCCTTCGACCCATAGCTGCAACCCCTTTCATTCCTTTTACTGTACCTCCGTTCTTATTCTCCTTCTTCTATCTTACTTCCCACCCTATTTCAAACTTTCTTACTGTCAGTTTCCTTTCAGCGCTGAATGCCCTCATAGGTGCCAGAGCTTGGCTTTGACCTAGATTCTATATTCTATTCTTGCACATTTGAGTTGCGTCTTCCATCTCATTTCTAACGATGCTGTTTTGGCCGGTAGACTCGTGCAAAGCCTTCCTTTCCTACGCTGCTCTGTGGAACTTAGCAATAATTAACTCGGTAATATTTACCTCATAAGATTCAGTTGCCATCTCTTTGTTTAACTAAGCTTTTTTAATTCTCTTTTTCCCGTTTTTTGTTTAATTGCTATGACTTCTACTGGGTTTAAGATACGGCAGACATTGCATCTGGGATAGATACAGCCGTGTGGTTGTTACTGTTTGTAATTATATATATATATATATATATATATATATATATATATATATATATATATATATATATATATATATATATACACATACATACATACGTATATTATATACACACTGCATGTATATATATATATAAATATATATATATATATATATATATATATATATATATATATATATAATATATGGGGTGTGCGTGTGTGTAAACGTTTGTGTATGTATGTAAGGTGACCATCATGTGACCACGAATGCAGGTATTTGAATGATGAATATAAATAATCACGCCAGTTCAGTCATTAGTAGACGGCCTAACGACCAAAATGCTATCAACAAATAACTATAGCCCCAATCCCTCGATAGAGATTTCCCTCGCTTTCTTGAACGCAAACCTCCGTGAATAACGAAGTTCCGGAGAGAGAGAGAGAGAGAGAGAGAGAGAGAGAGAGAGAGAGAGAGAGAGAGAGAGAGAGAGAGGAAGTGAAAGAAAAGGTTTAATGAGACTTCATAGAGACGCTGTCGTCTCGTGGTGTCCTATTCTTAAGGACACAACAGTCGCCACCCGGCACATGTCCCTTATTCCCTGTCATTCTTTTCTCGTCTATTCTTTCCTTGGGAGAAGGATCGCGTCTTCTTCTTCTTCTTCTTCTTCTTCTTCTTCTTCTTCTTCTTCTTCTTCCTAAGTTGTCTTCGTGTTTGCGTTCTTTTCAACGTCGTCTGCTGTAATATCTTCTACTCTTTTTTAGTTTTCTGTAGAAGAAAACTATTGTGCCGGCTTTGTCTGTCCGTCCGCACTTTATTCCGTCCGCACTTTTTTCTGTCCGCACTTTTTTCTGTCCGTACTTTTTTCTGTCCGCCCTCAGATCGTAAAAACTACTGCGGCTAGAGGGCTGCAAATTGGTATGATGATCATCCACCCTCCAATCATCAAACGTACCAAATTGCCGCCCACTAGCCTCAATGGTTTTTATTTTACTTAAGGTTAAAGTTAGCCATGATCGTGCTTCTGGCAGTGATACGGGGTAGGCCACCACCGAACCGTGGTTAAATTTTCATGAGCCGCGGCTCATACAGCATTATACCGAGACCACCGAAGGATAGACCTATTTTCGGTGGCCTTGATTATACGCTGTAGCGGCTGCACAGAAAACTCGATTGCGCCGAAGAAACTTTGTATTTGATATTAGGTCGGGCATCGGTCATACTGGCCCCTACTCAAAGAAGCGTAAATTTTCTTCTAACAACTAAAAATAAAATTAAATATAATTTAAGTATCAAAAAATAAATTGCTCTGTTCGTTGCTGCCATTTTATGTGTAGTCTATTTGTATATGTCAGTGTGCTGGAGGAAAAACCAGTACTTATTATTATTATTATTATTATTATTATTATTATTATTATTATTATTATTATTATTATTATTATTATTATTTTGGAAGCAACAACTTCTATGTAGTAGTTAAAGTACCAGTACCAAATAGTTTAGCAGTTGCAGGAGTGGTGTCCAAAGTAGTTCCTGTAAACAAAGAGAGGTGGTTTACAACAAAGAGGGTGTGAGTTACCCCTGGAAAAAAAAGGACGTGGACGATAACAACGCACAAAGCTTTTATTTTGGTTCTTTAATGAAGGACAGCAAATGAAGTCTGTAATAACTGCCCAAGTTACAGGTATGTGTAGCCCCTACCTTATGCATACTCGATCCCCGTAGGCGGGGCAGTGCCGTCAGTGCACCTCACGTGGTGCACTGTAGGCATTACTTAAGGGTCTTAGCAGCTTCCCTTCGGCCCCTAGCTGCAACCTCTTTCATTCTTGTCACTGTACTTCCGTTCATATTCTCTCATATTCTCTTTCTTCCACCTGACTTTCCACATCTCTAACAATTGTTTCATTGTGCGACTGCGAGGCTTTCCTCCTGTTACACCTTTCAGACCTTCTTACTGTCAAGTTTTCCTTTCAGCGATGAATGACCTCATAGGTGCCAGCGCTTCGCATTTGGCCTAAATTCTATATATATTCTATGCATACTCTATGGAACATATTTAGAACAAACAGAACATTGATAACTTGTTATTAGTTTTGGAAGTTTTGAATTGGCACAGTCTAGAAATCTGATATCGTCAAAGCTCTCGATTTGAGAAATTTAGGCTGAGTCAGGTTAGGTTTTACCCTGATTATTATTATTATTATTATTATTATTATTATTATTATTATTATTATTATTATTCAGAAGATGAACCCATTCATATGGAACAAGCCCACCAAAGGGGCCACTGACTTGAAATTCAAGCTTCCAAAGACTATTGTGGTGTTCATTAGGAAGAAGTAAGAGGAGGTAAAGGGAAATACAGAAAGGCGAGATCCCACTTATTAAAAAAGAAAAAATAAAATAGATTAATAAATAGATAAAAACGTATAAAAATGCAAGGAGAACAGTATTAGGGTAGTAATGCATTGGTGACAAATGGTATTGCAACAAGGTAACAAGTCATAACATAGCCTGAGAGGAGATATATATATATATATATATATATATATATATATATATATATATATATATATATATATATATATATATATATATATATATATATATATATATATATATATATATGTATACATACATACATACAAAAAGTGCCCATGTTCAGGTAAACTGGATGAGATTCTAGAGCCAGTCTGATTCAGTCTTACTGTGATAAGTCACTTTATAAAAATAAATCATTGTTATCGCTATTTGTTTCTGGATATCAGCTACATAGAAAATAAATCCTGAACACCCATCCATATTTCTTTGGAACAAAGCGAAGTTTGAACGCCATTTTCTTCTATATGAAAACAGGACATCAGTTTTATTTTTAAGAATAAGACTTCGAGACTGACTTTATTAGATCTGTAGGTGTTTTGTGAAGTACTCCGATAGGCTTGTGGTTTTTATGAAAATATAATTTTATATTAATATGTCTTTTTAACCTTATTTATGGCAGTTTTGATTGCATTAGAAATTGAATATCTTCGATTTGACCTGTTTTTAACATTGACCTTTGGAATGTCTAATGTAAACTCATTATTTATATAATTTCCATTTTCATTCATTCTCATCATTAATAAATATTTGAATGATAATTGCATAATTAAAGGGTCCCAGTGATTGGCTTATATGCATATATATATATATATAAAACACTTATTCCATTTCAGTATAATATATTTTCTTAGCACATCATTGCATTTCATAGGCTGATAAAGAATTAATTCATTATTATTTATTATTATTATTATTATTATTATTATTATTATTATTATTATTATATTTCATTAATATTAATTATTATTATTATTATTTCAAAATATTTTGAAGACTGAAATAATTTTATAATTATAGATATATGTATATATATGTCTAACGTCATAGCAGACTAATATGTGTGTAAACATTCACAACATTCCACGAGAGAGAGAGAGAGAGCGCGCACACAAACAATGTCTACAGGGCCACTATAGCATCATCACAGTCGTCATCCTCTAGCTCGCATTACATCCTCCATTTCACTCCAAAGTGGCCATTGACTGGCCACGCAGCCACCTCCCTACCTGAGGCCGCAACGCCAGAAAAAAAAAAAGATGGAAAAAATAAGGAGAAAGAAGCAGTTGGGTAAAAAAAAACATCATAAAAAAAGTATCAGAATTCACTCCTTTTATCCTGGACACGCGAAGGGGGTGAGAGATAGGGTAAAAAAAAAATAACGTTGTAATGTCCCCATGGGCCAGGAAAAAAAAAAAAATAAAACCCTTCGGGACGGTGAATGGTCATGGCGGAAGGTCACGTGCGGTGGGTAGTGTAAGCATTTGTACTTCTCTAAAGCCCCCGGGTTTTTTATTTATGTTTGGCTTTTTTTTTTTTTTTTCACTGGCGCCGTTGAGTTTGCGATAGCGCTTTAAACGTTGATTGACCGGACGAGTTGAAATAAACAATGTCCTTTAATGCAAAACTAGAATCATGATTAATACTAAATGATGATGATTAATACCAAATGATTACGGCTCGTATACGTGATAAGATGGGGGTATACAGTCTGAATGACTAAATACTTACAATCAAGAAAATCATGTTTTTATAACTTTGCTTTGATAATAATTTCAGCTGTTGACTACTTATATACGAGTATATATATATATATATATATATATATATATATATATATATATATATATATATATATATATATATATATATATAAAATGGAAGCTTTCGTAAACACTTTGCAAATCCTTATTCACTCCCATAGCCCTCGGGCCCCATTGTCGTCCATTGCCGCTTGCACCAGACCCACAAGAGAAGCCATTTTGGTTGATCCATGTACAGTATTGTAATGTTTATGAGGTGTGTTATTTTCCTAGACCAGCTCAGTAGACGTCTCGTGGAACAGCAAGAGCCAATAGTGTTTCGAGGCATTAAGATTATTACTAGTTATGAAATAATGCAAGGTTTATTCAGAGGAATTCAATAACGTTCTAATATTACTGACAGGTAGTGTTATTATTATTATCGTTTTAAATTCATTCTTTGTGGAGTAACAGTATTATTATTATTATTATTATTATTATTATTATTATTATTATTATTATTATTATTATTATTTTAAATGCATTCTGTGCGGAGTAACAGTATTATTATTATATTATTATTATTATTATTATTATTATTATTATTATTATTATTATTATTATTATTATTATTATTATTCTCCGGACTTTCGCCTTCAATAAATTCAACAGTTTTGAAGACTGGGCATCAAGTTTCAAAAACACTAAGACTACGGTGGTAAAGCGAAAATGTTTAAAATGCCATCTGTGTGACTACGGCGCGTTACACACAAGGAAATAAAAAGAATATAGATATTCTTTACATTTCGATCCAGGAAAGTTTACCGGATAAATTGTTTGACATTTTTTTAGCATTATTCCTCGAATTGAGCTTTAGTCCATGTGGGCGATGTCATTTGCAGCTACTCGAAATTTAAAATCTAACTGATGTCACCACAATGCAAGAGGTGATATGAAAAAAATTCTGCCTAGTACTTGTTGAATTTCTGAGGAGATTTTAGTTCATTTTTATTTTAGTTGTTGTTATACTACGAGCTTGTTGGCGAGCGCTACGTGCGCTGGAACCCAGCGCTGCTGTCTCCCCTACATCCCGAGCCCTTACCCTATCCCGCTCCCACCCCGGGGCGGACAAACAGGTTTGTATGAGGAGGGTAGATTTGTCATGTCACCCCTACCCTCCAGATCCCCTACCTACCACCAAACAAGTTTGCAGGAGGAGGGTGGATGTGTCATGTCTCCCCTACCCTCCTGATCCCCTACCTACCCTGCCTCTACCCTGGCCGGACAAACAGGTTTGCAGGAGGAGGGTGGGTTCGTTATGTCTTCCCGACCCTCTTGATCACTTACCTACCCAGCCCCCACCCAGGGTGGACAAACAGGTTTGCAGAAGGAGGGTGGATGTGTCATGTCTCCCCTATCCTCCCGATCCCCTACCGACCCCGCCCCCCATCCGAGGTGGACAAACAGATTTGCAGGAAGAGGGTGGAGTGTCATGTCTCCCCTACCTACCCCGTCCCAACCCGGGGCTGACCTACCTACCCCGTCCCAACCCGGGGCTGACAAACAAGAAAGACCCACTCGAATTTTATTATTATAGATTAAATGCCTGACTGAAAGCTATCTGCGTCACTATATTACCTCATAAGGGAGTTTCGAACCGTATGGGGATATGAATCGCGAAGGGTGTCAGTCAACTGCAATTTTGAAGTCCTTATATGGTATGTGCAAAAACTTCCTGTCACAGGAGAGATAGTAAGTTACTCCACAGACAGTTACAATACCAGATATTTTTCAGCCAGTATTATCTCAGTAGGAAAGTAATGGAAAATGTTGCGCCATTTTTGTGTTATTTTTCTCCCTTAATCTCTGCTGTTGATAGGAAGTTCTTGCGTATATCGTAAGGATTGCAACATTGCGGTTTATTGATACCCTCTACGATTATATATGTATGTATATATATATATATATATATATATATATATATATATATATATATATATATATATATATATATATATATATATATATATATATATATACACACACACACACAGTACATACATATATAAGCATTTCAGACACAATACTTATTTTAGCAACAGGTTGGCCTCAAAGTAAATTGGAAATCCTCTGATTCAGTTGTATGTGAAACTCGATTACTGCAATATTGTTGCCCCCATTCACACTCACTACGAATGGTTGGAGGTGGTCAGGCTCCTTTCGTCTGTGTTGAAAGCTTACCTGTCTCATCAGGTGTAATTGGGACCCCACACCCAATTCCTGCCGTCTGTCATAGGTAATGCTTCTATGAATCTCATGCTAGGACACTTATCCCTATGTATAATTAGGATTCACAAGTTATTATTGTTATTATTATTATTCAGAAGATGAAACCTATTCATATGGAACAAGCCCACCAAAGGGGCCACTAACTTGAAATTCAAGCTTCCAAAGAATGTTATGGTGTTCATTAGGAAGAAGTAAGAGGAAGTAAATGGAAATACAGAAAGAAGAGATCCTACTAAATAATGATAACTCCATCGCTATCAGCACATGAAGTCTTTCAGAGTTTTATGAGAACTAAAGCTTTTAGGGGTTAGTGCCGTCAGTGCACCTCACGCGGTGCACTGTAGGCATTACTTAAGGTTCATTGCAGCGGTTCTTCGGTCCCTAGCTGCAACCCCTTTCATTTCTTTTACTGTACCTCCATTCATATTCTCTTTCTTCCATCTTGCTAGCCACCCTCTCGTAACATTTGTTTCATAGTGCAACTGCGAGGTTTTCCTCCTGTTACACCTTTCAAACCTTTCTACTCCAAATTTTCGTTTTAAAGCTGGATGACCTCATAGGTCCCAGCACTTGGCATTTATTCTAAATTCTGTATTCCTATATTTTATTCTATGAGAACTGTACAGTATCTGATCGCATTCTGTCCCTCTTCCACCACTGAACACAAAAACGTAGATAATTTTCCACTTCGAAGATGCATCGAAATGATGTCAATTCTTTTAAACCAGTGGTATGTGGTTGTTAGGAGTATTGCAAATATTTTGTATTTTTCTCTAAAACTTTACGATTATGTATGAATTTCTTGGTCTTGCCTTTGGTGTGTTTGTTTTTGTAAATTATACATTCACATTCGTTTAGACAAGTGTGTCTGTACGGGTGTGTGTGTACGAATATGTGTAAACTTCATTGTTGTGGATCCGGGCTAGTCTGGCGATTTGGGAATGGTCTGATAAAACTTTTTTCGCTCATTTCACTAAAGTAGTCAAACATTCAACTGTAGTAAGTCCATTGCAGTAGGTGTCAGCTGTGGTGGAGATTGGTGTAACACTAGTAGCCACATCCAAAATTAAGTAATGGTAACGCAATCTGGCGTCACTCTCTCTAATGGAAAAAACATACGTACACATTATATATATGTATGTATGTATATATATATATATATATATATATATATATATATATATATATATATGTATATATATATATTATATATATATATATATATATATATATATATATATATATATATATATATATATATATATATATATATATATATATATATGTGTGTGTGTGTGTGTGTGTGTTGTGTGTGTTTGTGCAGTGAGCCATTTCTCCTAACAGGGAGTGGTTCGAGAATTAAGAAATAACCGTTGATACGGTACTTGTAGAATCTTGGATGAACACCCTGTATAGAATATTGAACAAATTAGCAGCTTCCATACAACAATACAGGAGGCCCATTAGCAGGGCAATAAATCCCTTACACACGCACCTACATATACTACCTCTTTCATCTATATCTTGGGGGCACTTCTGCACTTCTTTGTTAATACAGATCTTCCTTTTCAATGTCTCTTCTGAACCAATCCATCAATTATTAGGTCTACCTCAAGCCTTCTCTCCTAACCTTGTCACCATTTCAATGTCTCGACATTTCTTTCCCATTTAAATTCATTTTATCCTTCATAGACTATGCGAACATTTCTTCTCTACGATTTCAATCTTTTCACCATCCATTCATATTAAAAATCAACGCTTCAATTCCATAAAGGAGAGGTGGCTCAACAATTCCCCAATACATATCCACCTTGGCTCCCATAAAAACTCCAAGTCTCTTCCCAATCTTTTGCACACGCACTCTCGTCTTCCTTGCTTGCCTATTCTGTGACTTACTTCGTCTCATATCTGACCATCGTCTGTCATATTTACTTCCAAATTCGTATATGAATCAACCATTTCTTTTCTCTTGCCATCCACATCAAATGTCATTGATTTTCCTGGTTTTCGTTAACCGTCACAACACTACACTTACTCACATTCACTCCGAACGTTCGCCTCTTGCTGCTTGTCATCCCTGATCAACCCATCTGAAATCTGTCGTACCTTCTCAATTAAAATACTATATACTATATACCTTACTGGCATATTAGACAACGTTATTCTCTTTACAATTCTTAATGGTGCCCCTGTTATCTTTCCATTTATACGTAGGAACAATTATTACTCCCATCCATTTATCCAGAGCTTTTTCGCCATTCAGACGTGCCTTGCAAACCCTGGTCAGCCACACAGTCATTGTTACCATCGTACTGCAGTTCACTTGTCATCCCATCAACTACCCTCCGTTGGGGGCTAGTGCCGTCAATGCACCTCACGGGGTGCACTGTAGGCATTAAGGTATTTTTGCAGCGTCCCTTCGGCACCCTTGCTGCAACCCCTCCCATTCCTTTTACTGTACCTCCATTCATATGTTTCTTCCGTCTTGCTATCCACCCTCTCCCAACAATTATTTCATAGTGCAGCTATGAGGTTTTCCTCCTGTTACACCTTCCATACTACCAACTCTCAATTTCCTTTCCAGCGATGAATGATCTCATAAGTCCCAGTGTTTGGCCTTTGGCCTAAACTCTATATTCCATTCCATTCCCATTAACTCCTAGTGTTGCCTAATTCTTTAAGCTCGCAGTTGCCATTCTCGAATGAATGCTAAAGATTTCCACTCTTCCATCACTCAGCTTGCCCAGTCTTCTGTAGACCAAGTATGACTAGCCTTCAAAATACTCACTCCATCGACGCAGAACTGCATTCATTTCAGACAACACCCCTCTGCTTGCTTCTCTTATTCTGATCTTCCATTTGTCCATTAACCTTTCTCTTTGCAATACCCTACCTGTAGAGCAACTTATTCTCTTTAAAGTGCTTCTCACCGCCTCCTGTCTTATTTACTTGCCTTCATTTTTCTCTCTCTTCTCTCTCTCTCTCTCTCTCTCTCTCTCTCTCTCTCTCTCTCTCTTCTTGACCAAATTGTCGATTCTCCTTTATACCTGTACCTGATCTTCTCCACTTGTTAATCTACATTTTTCCTTCAATAAACCTTTTGCGCTCTCATTCCACAAATTGAAGTTTATATTCCATCTTGCCTACCCCTCGCCATCATTGACCCTGATGGTTGGGACGCCACATAATTAACAGTCCTTCAGTCTTCATAATTCTTATATCAAACAAACACGCCCCACTGTCTCAATGACTGAAGGTAACTCAGCGGCCTTGCAATGAATGCTCATCTTCTCGATTCCACTGAATTTCCGTTGCGTTTCCATAAATCTGGTGTATATGTCCTTTAGATTTTATACATATATACATACATGTAATATACGCACAATTGTTTATATACAAGTAGACGCATGGAAAAGTCAGAGTTTGTTCATATATTTCGGGTTAGGTTTCAGTTTCGAAGAAGTGAGCATGTTTAATAAGTATGGATATCAAAAGTTACTGAGGTTTTCGGAGTTTAGTACTGATTATTATTATTATTATTATTATTATTATTATTATTATTATTATTATTATTATTATTATTATTGGTGGTGGTGTTGAAGGTGATAGCTTCATCAGCGGCATTCAGTTTGTGTAGAGTTTTCTCTATTTTTCCAATAACTGCGTTCTGCTAGTAACAGGCCGATATTGGTCATACTTGGAGAGGAAAGCAGGTTGCAAAATTGGGTAGTTTATTTCCGATGTACACAGTAAAACAGCAACAGGAGACTGTTTTTTAATAATTGAAAAATCAATTATTAGAAAAATAGAGAAAACGCAGATATCACCCTCAACACCACGTGTATAAAACAGGGTCTACTGCCTATTATTATTATTATTATTATTATTATTATTATTATTATTATTATTATTATTATTATTATTATTATTATTATTATTATTATTATTATTATTATTATTATTATTATTATTATTATTATTATTATTATTATTATTATTATTTCATAAACCCATCCACAGAACAGTGATAACGATAGATTAACCTACAATTAGCGAAATGCAGTTTATGTCTTAAATACAATAACGAAGCAGTAGCAGTTCTACAAACATTGCTGTAGTATAACGGTAGCGAACAATGTTACGGGTAATACGAAAACAGTCTGAAGGTTCCTCGGCTAAGCAGCCATCAGCATTTTTCCAATATGAACGAAATAAATCCACCTGTGTACATCTTTTATGATAAAAAATTTGGTAGTGACGGGTTCGTCTGTTTGTGTAGTACTAAAGTTGTGTGTGTAAGAGAGAGAGAGAGAGAGAGAGAGAGAGAGAGAGAGAGAGAGAGAATAAAACGAAATAAAACCAGTAAATCATTATGATAAAAAAGACTGACAGAGAGTACTAAAGAAGGAAGAGAGAGATAAATCCACTAAATATAAATCCACCTGTAGTGACTAAATCGTCTGTTTGGTAAAAATTTGGAGAGAGAGAGAGAGACACGTTTGTGTGTCATTGTAATAAAAAAGTATTAAATGTGTGTATTATTAAATGTGTGTGTGTGTGTGTGTGAGAGAGAGAGAGAGAGAATCAAAAAAAAAAGAGTCCAGTAAAGTGAAATGATGGAGCAGCCGGGTGAAAAAAAAATAGGGGATATAGAGTGAGCGAAGGGTAGAAAAGGGGGAAGGAGTGATAAAGAAGGGTCGAATGAGAGAAAAATTGGGAAGGACCAGAAGCCATCGGAGATTGGGGAGGGAGGGAGGGAGGAGGTTCAGAGGTTCAAGGGTGGGGAGGGTGAGGTGAATGGGGTTGGGACTATGTTTTACAAGACGGGGGAGAGTTTTTGGGGTTTGCATTGGGAAATCCTTTGCGACAATAGCAGCACGTTCCTTCCTGGGTGGAGGGAGAGGAAAACACAGAAGGGGGCACGGATTGGGAGGGAGTCCTTCGACTACGTAAGGGGTTAGAGGCTGTCTCACTATATATATATATATACATATATATATATATATATATATATATATATATATATCATATATATATATAATATATATATATATATTTATATATATTAACTTTATCACATACACAATTGTTCTGTGCAATAGTAGAATTACTAAAAGGACCTCATTCAAACTGGATATAAATACAGCTGGACTACGCGTCTAGTCACTGTACGCATACTTGATAATGTGGACTGTTTGTCCAAGAAAGCTTGTAACTTTTTCTGCATAAATACATCCAGTTTTAGATACCATCCAGTTTGAATGAGGTCCTTTTAGTAATATATATATATATATATATATATATATATATATATATATATATATATATATATATATATATATATATATATGCATGCTTTTGGAGCAAAGTTTTTCTTGCATGCAGATGTCCTTTAATTCTACGGCTTTTTGATTGTCGATCAGCCTCTTATTAGTCTGACAATATTTTCTGAATCACCTGCGATCTTCCAAATAAGAAGTTGATCAACAGTCAAAAAAACCACAGAATTCAACGAAATCTGCAAATGTATATATAAATGATGAGAGAGAGAAAGGTTAAGATAAAATTTAGGACAGTAATTATGATTCTGTATGGAAAAAAAGCTGGGTATTATCGATGCGGTGAAAAGTTCAGGAGCAAATAAGAGGAAGATACTTTTGTATCTGATACGTCAGCATTTTGAACAATATCAACGGCATTTAAAAATTATGTAGCCTTGAATGAAAAAAAAATGTATTGATGTACAGCAGTGTCAAGTAGCCATATGATAAGCGCCATAGAAATACCGGTATGGCAGAAACCAGTTAGCAACTAATTCTGACAAAACTAATAATTTCTGAAAAACGCCGACCTCTTTCCCCACTAGAAAACAAGTAAAAAATGTGCAATCGAGTTTTCTGTACAGCCGCTACAGCGTATAATCGAGGCCACCGAAAATAGATCTATCTTTCGGTGGTCTCGGTATAATGCTGTATGAGCTGCGACCCATGAAACTTTAACCACGGCCCGGTGGTGGCCTTTCCTATATCGTTGCCAGAAGCACGATTATGGCTAAATTTAACCTTAAATAATATAAAAACTACTGAGGCTAGAGGGCTACAATTTGGTATGCTTGATGATTGGAGGATGGATGATCAACGTACCAATTTGCAGCCCTCTAACCTCAGTAGTTTTTAAGATCTGAGGGCGGACAGAAAAAGTGCGGACGGACAAACAAAGCCGGCACAATAGTTTTCTTTTACAGAAAACTAAAAATGAGTGATTTTAACAACCAGAAGCCTATATATCCTAGATTCGTAAAAAAGAAAACCTTCAGAAGAGAAACGAGAAAGGGAAACAGTATTCACATACCAGTGACAGCTTTTTTCCATTCAGGGTCAACTGTGGAGTCATCTTCAGATTCCAAGGATCCACATTCCCCATTGGTAACATCAGTAAACTGTAGTTCTAGTATATCATCTTCAAAACAAGAAGGAATAATTGTTATTCTTGCAAACTGCGGATGCAGTATTGCTATAAGAAGCCCTGGTTAACAATTAAAACATATAAAATAGTGGATGAAATACGTCACAGAACACACTGGAGGATATCAGCCAATCAGTATAGATATAGTGCCATATATATATATATATATATATATATATATATATATATATATATATATATATATATATATATATATATATATATATATATATATCACTACCAGGACCTCATTCAAACTGGATGGTACAATGATACTTGATAATGAGGACTGTTTGTCCAAGAAAGCTTGTAACATTTTCTGAATAAATATCTCTCCTAGATACCATCCAGATTGAATGAGGCCCTGTTAGTAATTCCACTAATGCACAAAACAATTGTGTATGTGATAAAGTTAATATATATATATATTATATTATATATATATATATATATATATATATATATATATATATATATATATATATATAATGAAGAAGAAAAGAATTAGGAGTATTGGGATGAACGGCTATTAGGAAAGAATGGTTAAGCCAGTTTCTAAACATGAAGTACTGTGCTCGGTAAGCGCATACCGCCGCCAGACCCCAATCCCAGACCAGGAACTTCTTCAGAATCAGGTCATATCTCCCTTGGATTTACCTCCGTAGGGGCTAGTGCCGTCAGGGCACCTCACGCGCTGTGCACTGTAGGCATTACTTACTTTAGGTTCTTCGCAGCGTCCTTTCGGCCCCTAGCTGCAACCCCTTTCATTCTTTTTCCTGTACCTCCGTTCTTATTCATTCTTCCATCTTACTTTCCACCCTCTTCTATCAATAGTTTCGTAGTGCAACTGCGAGGATTTCTTCCAGTTACGCCTTTCAAACCTTTTACTCCCAATTTTCCCTTCATTGATGAATGACGTCATAGGTCCCAGCTCTTGTTCTGCTGTCTAAATTTTATATCTCTCTCTCTCTCTCTCTCTCTCTCTCTCTCTCTCTCTCTCTCTCTCTCTCTCGGATTTATAAGAAATGGAGAGAAAAGGGAAGTCTGTCGATAACCTTTACGGATATTTAGAAGACAAAGTGACCCCAAGTAAACAAACATTAGTGATTGCATACCTCCCTCCAACTTCCGATGTCGGGGTATTAATCAAAGACACCCATCAAAAAAAAAATTGATAATAACGGTAACAATAAAAGATTTTATCAAGGTTCATTATCACATGAATTACAGAATGCATATATGGTGTAGGTAAGGATAGAAGAATAAGATGACGTATACAATAAGTAACAACGAGAAAGATAAATGGAATAAGAACGAGCGATATAGACGTGATTTGTAAATTGAATGCAGAGAATGGAAAGGTCGAGTAAACTGAATTATTTAGGTTTGCCGTAACCTTCAAATTATTACTTTAATTAGACTAGTATTAATATTAGTGTTGCTACAATCTCCCTATCATTACGTTCTCTAACAAAAACAATGCCACATCTATATTTGGTTTCATTAATAGTATATTCACTAGTTGTTTGATGTACATATTCAAAAATATTTGTCAGAGCTTTGGGAATCTGGATTTCCTTTCAATCTTAGATTGAAAAGGGAATCGAATAGTTTCCACAGAGAGATTTTTGAAATGAGGTAAAAGTTGTTATTATTATTATTATTATTATTATTATTATTATTATTATTATTATTATTACAGATAACGAATAAATCCACATAACGAGCGTTGAAACTTTAGAATATTTCTTCCGCTTAGGTTTAAAGTAGGTGTGAAGTGTAATTTTAAAATGTGTCAAACACTTGAATGATTGTTCTGTTATCTCTTAGCCAATTTTTCTTAAGACAGAAGCCAAAATATTGACGATTTACCAAATACTAAGCTCTCGACCATAGCGAATAATAATAATAATAATAATAATAATAATAATAATAATAATAATGATAATAATAATAATAATAATAATAATAATTAAAAACAAATAAAAAATGCGCCGAAGTTTCTTTGGCGCAACCGAGTTTTCTGTACATCGTATAATGCTGTGTGAAGCTCTCAGCCACTACCCCATGAAACTTTCTCCCACGGCCCGGTGGTGGCCTGCGTTGTTGGCACCTGTAGTGGTACCAGACGCACGATCATGGCTAAATTTAACGTTAAATACAGCAAAAACTTCAGAGGCTATAGAGGGCGGACAGAAAAAGTGCGGACGGACAGACAAATAGACATCTCAATAGTTTTCTTTTACAGAAAACTAAAAAGTTTCGAAGTAGTGAATATTTTTCAAAGATATATCATGCTTAAATATTTGTATATCCACGGAAGTAATGCTAAATATGTATCGCCTGCAGATGTATGACTTCAAACAGGCATGTAGTTCATGTGGGTAACCAACATTACTTCTTTATCCTTTATAAGCTGCTGCAAACATCATCAACTCTGCCCTTCTTACAAAAAAAAAGCATTTTCAGTTTTATTAGTAAACTGTTCGTGGTTACACAGATCTACATCTTTAGGACGAAAAGATCATCAGAATATTATTTTTTTTATAACGATTGATAATGTTTAACAATTCATAAACATAGAACATTTATGAATATCCCGTGCATAAGATAAATTTGAGTATTTGTGCATATTCTGAATCGTGCATATATACTGTGTGTGTATATATATATATATATAATATATATATGTATATAAATATATATATCTATATATATGTATATATATCATATATATTTGTTTATATATACATATATATACTGTATATATATATATAATATATATATATGTATATATATATATTTATATACATATATATATATATAATGAAATCATAAAGGAAAAGCAATCAAAAACCGTTATAAGTTTGAAAACTATGGCGTCGGGAGCGTTACGAATGAAGAAGTCATGTTAACCAAAGGCTTTATTATAAACACGCTAGAGAGAGAGAGAGAGAGAGAGAGAGAAGAGAGAGAGAGAAAGAGAGAGAGCGAGCTCGGTACCGAAAGGGAAACTGGAGAGAAAAGAAAAAAAAGAGAGAGAGAGAAAAAAAGAACTCGATTAACTAAATCTGTGGATGTGACACTCGACCACCTGCGGTCCGCGCTGCTCCAAGGGGTTGGACTAAACCTTTTGTCACTCCTCGGAGCGAACCAAAGGATACGGAGTCCTTTACCCGGGGCCGATCCTGTAACTGTATATCCTTTTTTTGAGGGGGGGGGGAGGTTTACCGAAATGGGGGATACCGCAGATTCCCATCGTTCCGTAGACAACTGCCATTGTGTCCCAGATTCTCCCCTTTCCGCACCAAGATGCGTTGGAAGGAAGGTAGGTAGGTGAGTGAGGAGCCGAGATGGTAGGGAGAATGGGAGGAAACTCTCTCTCTCTCTCTCTCTCTCTCTCTCTCTCTCTCTCTCTCTCTCTCTCTCTCTCTCTCTCTGCCTTGCTGAGGAGAAGAGGAGGGAGTTCATGAGAGATGGGGGGAGGGGTCTTTATAAGAGACTGAAATTGATGGAATATGAGGAATGTATATAATTTATATATACTGTATATGTATATATATATATATATATATATATATATATATATATATATATATATATATATATATTTATATATATATATGTATATATATTATAATATACATTATATAATATATATATCTATCTTCTTCGTTTAACACGCTTTTTCCCATTTTTATATGGGGTAAGCACGATGCCTTCTTTTGAAGGACTTTGATTTGGCGTTGGGGTAGGCCGTAGCCTCGATCGGCTGCCCTGCTTGACATCGCTTAGACCCCATTAGCACATGTGTATATGTGTCGTGCCAAATCCCCAGCTCCCTTTCCCCTAGCAGCGAGGAGGCGTGAGCGGTTTAGGCCGACAGTTCGAGACGTGTAAGGCGTCTGTTATGTTTTTAGATGATGTTAGAGTGGCTTTGTTTGTGTGTGTATTAGTCTGTAACACCCATTTGCTTTCAGCAAATCTATCCATTGATTACATACATAATCCCGGGGTGTCTACACGGATAGCAAAGTGTCTGCCCTCTGACCGGCCGGCTGCGGATTTGAACCCGCGACACAGACTTCTTATGAAGTCCGAGTCTGCTGCTCTACCGACCGAGCCATCGAGGCTCCTTATATAATTATATATATATATATATATATATATATATATATATATATATATATATATATATATATATATATATATATATATATATATATGTGTGTATATATTATCTATGTATATGTATGCATATATATATGTATATATATTTGATAATTAGACCGAAGGACGATAATTTCTAAGAAGTCTTGTATAGATCACTATATGTCCTATTAAGTTATTCAGTAAATCAGAGCAAAGAAAACAGTGGTCCGTCAATAACTAAAACAAGGCAACAAGTAAATGAACACAGCTGTAAACAAGGTAAT
>NC_089766.1:50484796-50504796 GCF_040412425.1 Macrobrachium rosenbergii
GCACCTCTTTGCCGCGGTCTTCTGCCTCGTGACCATTACAAGAGTTACGACTTTGAGAGAGAGAGAGAGAGAGAGAGAGAGAGAGAGAGAGAGAGAGAGAGAGAGAGAGAGAACTTAACATTCTTGAAATCTAAAAGAATTGATTACCAATATCCAGAGTTCAGATTATCTGAAAAAATGTCAGTATTTTCATAAAAATGTTGAAAGAACCGTCATCAAAAAATTTTTTTAGTGGATATAGGCACCACCAAACATACATACACACGCATATATATGTATATACTGTATATATATATATATATATATATATATATATATATATATATATATATATATATATATATATATATATATATATATATATATATATATATATATATATATATATATATATATATATATATATATATATATATATATATATATATATATATATATATATATATATATACCAACACTTAGCCGTTTCCCAAACAAGCGGTGGGTCCAGAGAAAGAACAATGTATCAGTCACCACCAAATTCATTCTTTAACTACTAAACAGAAGATGAGGGCAGTCCTGAAAACTTCCGCCACATTAGCCATTTCATACACTCACACAGAAGGATTTTTTGCAAGGCGCCAGTCACTCTTGCTTTGGACAAACGTTGGTACTTCCCGGTTATCAAGGCCCTTCCTTTCCAGTACCTTTTTCACTCCTGCCCAGCACGTTCCACCTTCTGAAGTCTGCACTCTCTTCACACCCTTTTGTCCTCCAGTGTTTCCACATGATCAAACCATCTCGGTTCTCTGATTTTTACGTATGTTAGCCATTTCATCCTTTCTCCTACGTATCTCAACAATTCTCACTCTGTCAATCCTTCTTACACAACATATACTGTGCAAGCAGTTCATCTCAGTAGATTTAACCCTTTTTCTTTCTTTCTCATTCAGTTTCCACAGTTCACTTCAGTAAAACAGAGTTGGGTGCACAGTCCTTTCATAAATTCCCACCTTGACTTTTGTAGAAATGCAAGTCTCTTCTGTGCTCACCTGTTCTGTGACGCAGTTCTACTTCTACCACACTATCATCCATTATGTTTAACCCAAAATACCTGTACGAATTAACCGTTTCCACCATCCATATTAACATATCTGCATACTTTAACCATTTCCAAAATATAGTCGACCCATTTTCTTTTCCAACAACTTATTTAAATCTAACCTTTCTTTGCCTTTGCACATCACTCCCTCCAAAAGACATTAAACAATCTTGTCTGTAAACCACTTATACCCCAAACCAGTCACTCTCCCATTCACATGTACTTCGCCTCCATTTTGAAACTTTTCATCTCTCTCAGCAACTGATCTTCTGTGTCTTACATCCTTCCATCCACCTCATATCCTCTCTTTCGTTTTTGTCGTAAGTTTTTTTCTGTGTCCTTGTATGGTACACACAACTTTATCTCTTTACTGTTTCGTTTAGGACATTGATATCCACACCTTCATCCTTATCACACGCCTTCCTTGTCATACTAAAGTCATGTTCGGGCCAGCCCTAGGAGAGCTGTTAATCAGCTCAGTGGTCTGGTTAAACTAAGGTATACTTAACTTGTTTCCTCAAATACTTACAGCCCTCTCAGTAACCTTTACCTTTATACAATGGAACTATCTTTCCTATTATTCATTCCTTTGGATTTTGTCATCCAGGCACACCGTTCAAACACTGGTTACCCAATCAGTTACACTATGCCCTCTGTACCAGAGCATTTAACTTGTAATCCCTTCAACTCCTGCTGTTCCATTCTTAAACCTCTGAATTGCCCTCTTTATATGCTCAGCAATCACTGAGGCGTACGTCTTCCATACTCACATTTAGCTCTGCCTCTATATTATCCCGGTATTCAACAAATGTTCAAAATACTCTCTCTGAACCAGGACAGCGTTCATTTGAGACGTATCATCTTTCCATTTCCATCTTGTTCATTAATTTTGAGGAGGTCATATTGTCCATAAATTTTCGTTCACCATGTCGTGTATTTTTTTTTTTACTTCTTCTTCTCCCATATTTCTTGTGTGATCGTTTCTTCTGTTATGAAATGCATCTCAAATAATCTCTGATTTTCCTTTCATCGATCCTCTTTTTTTATCTCATCCTAACATATACTGTTTATTCCTGCTTCCCACACTTCTACAGTATACCCTATGACCTTATCAAGGAATTTTGAATATTCCTAATTTGCATCTTCCACATGTGTCTTTTAACCCTAACCCATATTTCTTCCGTTTTCCCATTATATGCTTTTCTCACTTCGTTCTTATCAAACTTTACAGTCACATTTTTACCCCATCCTCTCCATCTTAAGCTTATGTCTCTCTTAACTTTTCATTCATTCAAATAATGAGCAGATATGCCTCCAGCGACTCCCTTCCTCACAGTTACATCCAGAAACTTTCTCTTCCATCTGCTGTGTACCAACACAATTTAGTAAAGTCTTTTCTCTAACATTTTAGTATATTTATGAATATGCTGATAAAAAATTGATATTTTCCCCGAGTAGAGACCCTTAAAAAGCAAGACCTAAAAAGAAATGCAGATTAGGCTTATCATACAAGAGGCCTAACTTGCCCAGAATAGAAAAGGCAGAAGTTAAGTGATTGCTATAGGCAACAAAAGAAGGCCTATTGAAACCCTAATTTGACGACAGCCTGACGTCATGAGCCCTCATCATTGTCAGCATCTTTGCGTAGATATAACTTGCGAATCAGGCAGCGAGTAAATGCTTCCTTTCGGTGATTTTATCGGGTGTGTCGTTTGTGTGGATGTGTATTTAGTTTCTGTGTGTATATTATATATATAATATATGTATATATATGTGTATTTATATTTACTGTGTATATATGTGTGTATACATGTATATATATGTGTATACTTATAAAAAAATTGAATGAAAAATAAAACAGATTTCTTGTACTTACATCGTACGAAACCGTGTAACGCTGTGTGTTGTCGCTCCTTCTGGGGTAAAGGAATAAGTAGGAAACAGAAACAGGACCACGGGGTCGAAGAAGGATGCTGAGACAGGAACGGGGTCGCAGGAGTGCACCTGTATCAGAGACAGGACAGCAAGAGAGCGAGACAGAGACACAGAGCTGTCTGTTGGTGCTGCACTCTCCAGCAGCAGTTTCTTTCAGACAGCACCACTTCTGTGCCGTCTTCCTGTTTTGATTTCCTTATGCTAACTGATTCGACGACCGACTCATCCGACGGAAATAATACTTCTCTCTCTCTCTCTCTCTCTCTCTCTCTCTCTCTCTCTCTCTCTCTCTCTCTCTCTCTCTCTCTCTCTCTCTTTAATGGTGTCTTCAACCAAGAGTTGCTGTGCGTGAGTGGTAGTGACTGACTGATTACCGTGGATGGATTCAGCAATGAATCATTGGCTGACTGTGGCTCATGAGCTGACCGATTGTGAGTTGACTGATAGACTGGAAGAGAAAGGGACTGACTGAATGAAGGTCGTCTGATGAGCTGAATCGTGAATAATGGGCTGAATGACAGTGGGTGGGTTTGAATGGTTTGTGATCGTCTGATTGTTGATTGACAACCTGAATGATAAAGGATTGACTTCATGGTTTCTGAGCTAAATTATGTTGAATTGGCCAACTGATAATGATGAATGGTTAAACTGTATAATGAGGGATTGGCTACTGATTTGCTGAATAAATGATTAACAAGAATTGGTTTATGGCTTGGATGCTATGAGTCAAACTCAATCATGACTGATAAGCCAGAGGATGAATGACTGACTGAAGATTGCTTCAAAACTCCTCATTCTCCCTGGTTTGGAAACTGGATGATGAGGGGATTCTTTCCTTTCCGAAGACCCACCACTTAGAGGGGTTAGTACCGTCAGTTCACCTCACGGGGTGCACTGTGGTCATTACTGAAAGGTTCTTTGCAGCGTCCTTTCATCCTCTAGCTGCAACCCGTTCCATTACTTTTACTGTACCTCCATTCATATCTTTCTTCCGTCTCGCTATCCACCCTCTCCTAACAATTATTTCATAGTGCAACTATGAGGTTTTCCTCCTGGGACGCCTTTTAAACCTACCTACTCTCAATTTCCTTTCTAGCACTGAATGACCTTATAGGTTCCAATGCTTGGCCTTTGGCCTAAACTTTTATATTCCATTCATAAGACCCAGACAGTGGAATAAGGTTGACGAATCTTCTTGTTATTGTATCCCGTTTGGGCAACTCCCAGAGTTTCTGTCAAATTCAAAAGACAGTTATGTGTTTAAGATCTCTGAAGGCTGCATTTAACCTCTGTGAATTTTGAAAACTACTGCTGGTCTGATAATATAAATTCTAAAACGAACAATCACTTCATGTAATGGAAATCTTTATTTTGACTCTGGTCCTCAGTGACCTCGGGGTTAGACCCCATTCGTTTTCCTCTCTTTTCTGTTGTTTGTTAGTTTTAGACTCTGCTTGTTACAGGCCTCAGGTTACTCATCTTCATTGCCTTTGCCTCAATACCTATCCCGTAAATCTACCTGATGTTAATGAATGAATCAAACCTAGTGTCAATTACAAGTCAACCATTAACTACTGGACGACTTTGATGTAAGAATAAGAGAAAAATAAAATAAAACATTGCTTTTCTCTAATTCGTTAGATGTAAGCTCGTTACCGAAGGGAATAGTTGTTTTGACCCAATTCCTAACAGTGAAACTAGATGTTGATTGTGAATAAAAAAAGTAAAAAATGCGCCGAAGTTTCTTCTGCGCAATCGAGTTTTCTGTACAGCGTATAATGCTGTATGAAACTCTCAGAAAATTTCATCCACGTCCCGGTGGTGACCTGTGTTGGCACCTATAGCGGTGCCAGACGCACGATCATGGCTGACTTTAACCTTAAATCAAATCAAAACTACTGAGGCTAAATGGCTGCAATTTGGTATGTTTGATGATCGGAGGGTGGATGATCAACATAACAATTTGCAGCCCTCTAGCCTCGATAGTGTTTTAGATCTGAAGGCGGATAGAAAGTGCTGACGGACAGACAAATAGCCATGTTAATAGTTACCTTTTACAGAAAACTAAAATTGGTGGCTAAAAATTAATAAAGAAATCGTCGATCTGTAAGACAAATTTATTTTCCACTCACTTTCCTTTTATTCCAACTCAAATTCGTCTCCTCAATCCTGACGTCATTTGAATAGTTAATTTCTTCAACTTGAATTGAAAAGATGGTTTGCATAAATAAATGCATATTATATTGTTCCTTCCCCAATTATCAGTATGAGGGTGAACGCCACTGATTTTATCCGACTTTAATTTTCTGCTTCAAAGTGACCAGATGTTTCAGTTTGTTTAACACGACTTTTAACATCATTCATCAGTTATAAATGATATCATTTGGGCGACATGCATACAATGGATATTGATAAATCATTAATGTGAAATAATCCACAACAATCAGGAGAATGATAACTGATATTTACCGTTTGAATATCCTTCTTATTGAAGTTTCCGTATGGGTGTAGTGCCTTCAGTGCACCTCGTGCAGTGCATTGTAGGCGTTTCTTAAGGTTCTTTGCAGCGTCCCTTCCTTTTCATTTCTTTTACTGTACCTCCGTTCATATTCTCTTTCTTCCACATGACTTTCCACCTTCTCCTAACAATGTTTCATAGTGCAACTGCGAGGTTTTCCTCCTGTTACACCTTTCAGACTTTTAATGTCAATTTCCGTTTCGGCGCTGAATGACCTCGTAGGTCCCAGTGCTTGGCCCTTGGCCTAAATTCTGTATTCGGTTCAATTCAATTCCTCACTGAAGTGAAACAGACGGCAGGTGTGATCATTCAAATCCGACCTGATTGGAAATCTCGCATTCGCCACCTCCGACTTAACCCTACTTAAAGATCAGAGTCATCTGAGCGTTAACAAAGATCAAGATAGAAATAAAAAAAAGCTGTGTGGTCTTTATAAATAGCCCTTGTTCATACGTACTCTAGATGCCAGAATCGCGCGAGCGGACTATTTACCTTTACTGCCTATTAGCATGAGGGTCAGAATCACATCCACTTGATGGTACCTCGGGATAGGCCTGTTACGCCTGCATTCTTAATAGGCCTGGAGGGGAGAAATCGAATGTAATATTGGACGTTAATAAGGCAAACCTGGCCAGTTGAATAAAAAAAAAAATGAAATCATTTTAGGGGCGAGTTACCGATTCGGAGTGCAGGGTGGAGTTTGAATATATATATATATATATATATATATATATATATATATATATATATATATATATATATATATATATATATATATATATATATATAATATATATACATACATACATACATATACACGCGCACACATTATTTATGCTTTCTTAAATTTTGAAGTATCCTCGTCGTGTATTTATTCTCTCTCTCTCTCTCTCTCTCTCTCTCTCTCTCTCTCTCTCTCTCTCTCTCTCTCTCTCTCTCTCTCTCAAGCCAATTCATCTTGCAAACTGAATAACCAATGCTCTATTCCAGATCTGGGCAGGGAGTGATGATAAACCGTGACTGTACCCGTGTTTACCTATGCAGAGAAATGGTCAGATGCCGAGTTGCATCTGGGTACCATGCACTCCCTGGGTTTGCTAAGTGATGCTCTGCCTGTAGAATTTTGTACAGTACCTCTACTGCCTCTTCTCATATATAGTCATTTTATTATTATTATTTTTCAGAAGATGAACCCTATTCATATGGAACAAGCCCATCAAAGGGGCCACTGACTTGAAATTCAGTATTAGGAAGAAGTAAGAGATGGTAAAGGGAAATACAGGGGGAAGAGATGTCACTCATTAAAAAAAATTAATAGATTAATAGATAAAAAAAATTATTAAAATGCAAGGAGAATAGTATTAGGGTAGCATTGCACTGCGTCTTCGCTTGCATTTTTGAAGTTTCGGTTGCACGACATCTTCACCCTGATTCCTCCCAATGCCCTTTCACCCACTTCACTGTACTCCTCGCCACGATCTTGCATAATGGGTGATTATGTTATAATCATCAGCCCTTGACACCTCTCGATTGTTCATCTGACATCTTCAGTTGTCAAGTCCACAGTCTTTCTCAAACTCATAACAAAATTTGATTCCTTTCTCTCAACCTGAAACTACTTTCTAATTCTACTTTCACTTCAGCCAGGTGATTGTGTATACCTACGACTACTGATCATCTCAAAATTATTCAGTCAACTTGCTCTTTCGTGTACTGTATACTGCTGTAATGTTATTCTGTCTTGGAACTCAGTTTATTAGTCTTCCAAGCCTTCAGCACACAAATATATCTATAAATTATATCTCAATCTGTTAATGTATATACATATTTGATTAGATATGTATATTCAATATGTTAATATAATATATATACATACATATATTATATATATATATATATATATATATATATATATATATATATATATATATATATATATATATATATATATATATATATATATATATTATATATATATATATATATATATATATATATATATATATATATATATATATATGTATATATATGTATATATATATATATATATATATATAAATTATATATATATATATATATATATATATAGTTATATATATATATTTAATGTGTATATGTGTGTGTATGTGCGTTTGTGTTTATGTAGTTGCTTGCATGTGCGTGTTTGTGATCGGTAGCATTTTTTCCTACGGAGAGAGCTTTTTCAGTCAAGCTCAATTACAAGCCTTTGTGCCTTTGTTGACATAGGCTGTGAATTATGAAACTGGTAGCTAGATAACTGTGGTGGTCAAAGTCCGCGTTAAGGCGGCCACGATAACAGCGAGCTCCTCCTAAAATGCTTGCTGTGAGAACCTGAGCGGTTAATTTGGCCAACATACCATAATGTCCCTCACGGAGATGTCCCCTTAGGGGGGTAGGGCCGTCAGGGCACCTCACGTGGTGCACCGTAGGCATTACTTAAGGGTCATTGCAGCGTCCCCTCGACCCCTAGCTGAAATCGCTTTCATTCGTATTACTGAACATCCGTTCATATTCCCTTTCTTCCATCTAACTTTCCACCCTATCCAACAATTGTTTCATAGTGCAACTGCTTTGAGGTTTTCCTCCTGTTACACCTTTCAAACCTTCTTATTGTCAATTTCCGTTTCAGCGCTGAATGACCTCAAAGGTCCCAGTGCTTTGCCTTTTGTTATAAATTCTGTATTCTCTTCTATTCTATTCCATTCTCACAGAGATGCGGAAATCGTGCAACTTTTCCATTTTACAGCAAACCTTTTAAGGACGGGGTTGCCAGCCCCCCCACTTTTTTTTATACTCTAGTATACGCTGATAACCATTCACAGCTAAGTGAACTGGTGGGCAGTAAGCCAAAAGAGCATTGCATGGAACTAGCAATCATGATCTGAGCTCTGTATCATTCCTCAGCGGTAGCCATTTTGGCTGGTTGTGCCTTTTCGCATGTAGTGTGGTGCGGTTGCTGCATCTTATACCAATATATATATATATATATATATATATATATATATATATATATATATATATCACATATATCTATATAATATATATATATATATATATATATATATATATATATATATATATATATATATATATATATACATATATAAATATATATGACAGAATCATTTATTTATATATATGCAGAGCCTATAATTTATATATATATATATATACATACATACATACATATAGTGTTTATATATATTTTATATATTTATATATAGGCTCTGCTGTCTGATATCGTCGACGTTCTAATCATTGACTTAGAACTAACGGTATTTATCACCTTTGGTCGTCAAAATCAGTAAACTTGGTTTATGATATTTATAAGTACACATTAATAGAGGATAGCAAATTTTGAAAAAATTTTGATTTAAACCTTAAAAAATTTTTAACTTTTCAAAAATCGTCATCAATTCCTGTTGAATGTCTTAAGTGTCTCCAGTTCCTAATCATTAAGATACAGTTCAGTTAGTTGATATATATATATATATATATATATATATATATATATATATATATATATATATACATATATATATATATATATATATATAATGTAGATGTAATAGTTCATAGACCTTGAAAAATATATCTACATCAGCAAATCAAACCTACTACGGTCCGTTTCTGTTTATCTCTTCCATCTATTGAAATGGATATTGACCACTAATGTGATTTACAACAACTGACAGGAAATCGTAGATACTGTATAAGAAAAGGATTTCGGTAACTAGGTCCTTACAGCTTACGCTTCCGTGAAAATGGTATTGTTCATCAAAGCTGTGAATTGAGATGTGACTGGAAAATTTGACCGTCTCACTAACAACGCTTTCCTTCCTCTCCAACTGGTGCAAGCAATGGAAGTTTATGCTCTTGAGTCCCTCCAGGCACAGCTTTACAAGGGCGTGAGCCTCTCCAAGCACAGCTTTACAAGGGCGTGAGCCTCTCCAAGCACAGCCTTACAAGGGCGTGAGTCTCTCCAAGCACACTTTTACAATGGCGTGAGTCTCTACAAGCACATTTTTATAATGGCGTGAGTCTCGCCAAGCACACTTTTACAAGGGCGTGAGTCTCCAAGCACAGTTTTACAAGGGCGCTAGTCTCTCCAAGCACAGTTTTACAAGGGCATGAGTCTCAAAACACAGTTTTACCAGGGCGTTAGTCTCTCCGAGCACACTTTTATAAGGGCGTGATTCTCTCCGAGCACAGTTTTACAAGGGCGTGAGTCTCCAAGCACAGTTTTACAAGGGCGTGATTCTCACCAAGCACAGTTTTATGAGGGCGTGAATCTCTCTAAGCACATTTTTATAAGGGCGTGAGTCTCTCCAAGGACACTTTTACAATGGCGTGAGTCTCTCCAAGCACAGTTTTATAATGGCATGAGTCTCTCAAAACACACTTTTACAAGGGCGTGAGTCTCCAAGCACAGTTTTACAAGGGCGCTAGTCTCTCCAAGCACAGTTTTACAAGGGCATGAGTCTCAAAACACAGTTTTACCAGGGCGTTAGACTCTCCGAGCACACTTTTATAAGGGCGTGATTCTCTCCGAGCACAGTTTTACAAGGGCATGAGTCTTCAAGCACAGTTTTACAAGGGTGTGATTCTCACCAAGCACAGTTTTATGAGAGCGTGAATCTCTCCAAGCACATTTTTATAAGGGCGTGAGTCTCTTCAAGCACAGTTTTACGAGGGCATGAATCTTTCCAAGCACACTTTTATAAGGGCGTGAGTCTCTTCAAGCACAGTTTTACAAGGGCACGAGTCTCCAAACACAGTTTTACAAGGGCATTAGTCTCCAAGCACAGTTTTATAAGGGCGTGAGTCTCTTCAAGCACACTTTTACAAGGGCGTGATTCTCTCCAAGCACAGTTTTACAAGGGCGTTAGTCTCTCCAAGCACAGTTTTATAAGGGCGCGAGTCTCTTCAAGCACAGTTTTACAAGTGCGTGATTCTCTCCAAGCACAGTTTTACAGGGGCGTGATTCTCTCCAAGCACAGGTTTACAAGGGCATGATTCTCTCCAAGCAGAGTTTTACGAGGGCTTGATTCTCTCCAAGCACAGTTTTATAAGGGCGTGATTCTCTCCAAGCACAGTTTTATAAGGGCTTGATTCTCTCCAAGCACAGTTTTATAAGGGCGTGATTCTCTCCAAGCTCAGTTTTATAAGGGCGTGATTCTCTCCAAGCACAGTTTTATAAGGGCTTGATTCTCTCCAAGCACAGTTTTATAAGGGCGTGATTCTCTCCAAGCTCAGTTTTATAAGGGCGTGATTCTCTCCAAGCACAGTTTTACAAGGGCGTGATTCTCTCCAAGCACAGTTTTACAAGGGTGTGATTCTCTCCAAGCACAGCTTTTTAAGGCGTGATTCTCTCCAAGCAGTGTTTTACTAGGGCGTGATTCTCTCCAAGCACAGTTTTACAAGGACGTGATTCTCTCCAAGCACAGTTTTACAAGGGCGTGATTCTCTCCAAGCACAGCTTTATAAGGGCGTGATTCTCTCCAAGCACAGTTTTATAAGGGCGTGATTCTCTCCAAGCACAGTTTTACAAGGACGTGATTCTCTCCAAGCACAGTTTTACAAAGGTGTGATTCTCTCCAAGCACAGCTTTTTAAGGGTGTGATTCTCTCCAAGCACAGTTTTACTAGGACGTGATTCTCTCCAAGCACAGTTTTACAAGGGCGTGATTCTCTCCAAGCACAGTTTTATAAGGGCGTGATTCTCTCCAAGCACAGTTTTATAAGGGTTTGATTCTCTCCAAGCACAGTTTTATAAGGGCGTGATTCTCTCCAAGCACAGTTTTACAAGGGCGTGATTCTCTCCAAGCACAGATTTACAAGGGCGTGATTCTCTCCAAGCACACCTTTTTAAGGGCGTGATTCTCTCCAAGCACAGTTTTACTAGGGCGTGATTCTCTCCAAGCACAGTTTTACAAGGGCGTGATGCTCTCCAAGCACAGTTTTATAAGGGCGTGATTCTCTCAAAGCACAGTTTTGTAAGGGCGTGGTTCTCTCCAAGCACAGTTTTATAAGGGCTTGATTCTCTCCAAGCACAGTTTTACGAGGGCGTGAGTCTCTCCAAGAACAGTTTTAGAAGGGCGTGAGTCTCCAAGCACAGTTTTACAAGGGCGTTATTCTCTCCAAGCACAGTTTTACAAGGGCGTGATTCTCTCCAAGCACAGGTTACAAGGGCTTGATTCTCTCCAAGCACAGTTTTACAAGGGCTTGATTCTCTCCAAGCACAGTTTTACAAGGGCTTGATTCTCTCCAAGCACAGTTTTACAAGGGCTTGATTCTTCCAAGCACAGTTTTACAAGGGCTTGATTCTCCAAGCAGAGTTTTACAATGGCTTGATTCTCTCCAGCACAGTTTTATAAGGGCTTGATTCCTCCAGCACAGTTTTATAAGGGCTTGATTCTCTCCAAGCACAGTTTTACAAGGGCGTGATTCTCTCCAAGCACAGTTTTACAAGGGCTTGATTCTCTCCAAGCACAGTTTTACAAGGGCTTGATTCTTTCCAAGCACAGTTTTACAAGGGCTTGATTCTCTCCAAGCACAGTTTTACAAGGGCTTGATTCTCCAAGCACAGTTTTACATGGGCTTTTCTCTAGCAGAGGGGTTTGATTCTCTCCAAGCACAGTTTTATAAGGGCTTGATTCTCTGCACAGTTTTACAAGGGCGTTATTTCTCCAAGCACAGTTTTTGATTCTCTCCAACAAGGGCGTGATTCTCTCCAAGCACAGTTTTACAAGGGCTTGATTCTCTCCAAGCACAGTTTTACAAGGGCTTGATTCTCTCCAAGCACAGTTTTACAAGGGCTTGATTCTCTCCAAGCACAGTTTTACAAGGGCTTGATTCTCTCCAAGCACAGTTTTACAAGGGCTTGATTCTCTCCAAGCACAGTTTTACAAGGGCTTGATTCTCTCCAAGCACAGTTTTACAAGGCTTGATTCTCTCCAAGCACAGTTTTACAAGGGCTTGATTTCTCCAAGCACAGTTTTACAGGGCTTTGATTCTTCAAGCACAGTTTTACAAGGGCTTGATTCTCTCCAAGCACAGTTTACAAAGGGCTTGATTCTCTCCAAGCAGAGTTTTATAGGGTTTGATTCTTCCAAGCACAGTTTTATAAGGGCTTGATTTCTCAAGCACAGTTTTATAAGGGTTTGATTCTTCCAAGCACAGTTTACAAGGGCGTGATTCTTGCACAGTTTTATAAGGGTTTGATTCTCTCAAGCACAGTTTTATAAGGATTCTCTCCAAGTTTGATTCTCTCCAAGCACAGTTTTACAAGGGCTTGATTCTCTCCAAGCACAGTTTTATAAGGGTTTGATTCTCTCCAAGCACAGTTTTACAAGGCTTGATTCTGCACAGTTTTTAAGGGTTTGATTCTCTCCAAGCACAGTTTTACAAGGGCTTGATTCTCCAAGCACAGTTTTATAAGGGCTTGATTCTCTCCAAGCACAGTTTTACAAGGGCTTGATTGGCTTGATTCTCCAAGCACAGTTTGCTAAGGGCTTGATTCTCTCCAAGCACAGTTTTACAAGGGCTTGATTCTCTCCAAGCACAGTTTTACAAGCACAGTTTTGATTCTCTCCCAAGCACAGTTTTACAAAGGGCTTGATTCTCTCCAAGCACAGTTTTATAAGGGCTTGATTCTCTCCAAGCACAGTTTTATAAGGGTTTGATTCTCTCCAAGCACAGTTTTACAAGGGCGTGATTCTCTCCAAGCACAGTTTTATAAGGGTTTGATTCTCTCCAAGCACAATTTTACAAGGGGTTGATTCTCTCCAAGCACAGTTTTACAAGGGCTTGATTCTCTCCAAGCACAGTTTTACAAGGGTTTGATTTGCTCCAAGCACAGTTTTACAAGGGCTTGATTCTCTCCAAGCACAGTTTTATAAGGGTTTGATTCTCTCCAAGCACAGTTTTACAAGGGCTTGATTCTCTCCAAGCACAGTTTTATAAGGGTTTGATTCTCTCCAAGCACAGTTTTACAAGGGCTTGATTCTCTCCAATCACAGTTTTACAAGGGCTTGATTCTCTCCAAGCACAGTTTTACAAGGGCTTGATTCTCTCCAAGCACAGTTTTACAAGGGCTTGATTCTCTCCAAGCACAGTTTTACAAGGGCGTGGTCCAGGAGTGTAGTAAACCTCCGGGTGGGGGCTATTTAGAGTAAATGGGCTTGGGGCGGGTGGCTAAAATAGGTGACAGATGACGGGGTTAGGTTAGACACTTGGAAAAGGCGGTGCAAGGGGTTGCGGGGGGCGGAGCGGGGGAGTGTGGGCGTGTGGGAGGGTGGAGGGGGGGATGGTAAACGCCTCCGCTTCTGAAGCTGCGAGGCGAAAGCCTAAATGTCAACACATTACACATTTATCGACAGGGAGGCCTATGCTGTAGGCTTGAGTCACATCGTCGTGTTATAGGTCTATAACTGATCGTAGTTTTTTCCCCCCAACGAGAAGAAGACTTTCCGTAGAAGTGTAGGCCTATAGAGCACCCTGGGTGAGGGAGGAGGGTGGTCTTTCTGAGCACCGCAAAGAACACCAGCACAAACAGTCAATGTTATAAAGTTAGCGATGTCCAGATAAAAGCTCAGTTAACAGAGTTAAACTTCATTTTGTTTTATTTTACTTTATTTATGGCATAAAGTTTTGGTATGAGTAATCCTAACGATAAGGAGACAAAATACTATAAAATGATTCCTGCTTTCACTCCCTCTCTTTCTTCCACTCTCTACATCACCGAAAAATAGCAGAAGCACGATAAACAAACAAAGAGAGAGAGAGAGAGAGAGAGAGAGAGAAACACTATCTGCATAATTCATCATACATTTACATTATGCACCCTTTTCATTTCAGAGGGATGCAGATGAAAAGGAAGGCCTAAATGAAAGAAGGGGGGAAGGAGAAGGGAGAGGGAGGGAGAAGAAAAGCCAGGGAGAGGCAAAAGGGAGAGACGTTTTTGGGGGGTTGGAGGTGGGAGGGAGGGAGGGGGTGGTTAGCATAGCTGAGGTAGAGACAGGGGGGGTGGGTGTGCGTGTATTCACTTGGACATACGGGGGTGTGGAAGTTCGTTTGTAGGCAGGCAGAGAGAGAGAGAGAGAGAGAGAGAGAGAGAGAGGAGGTAACAGGCTGGGAAATAAGGAATGTATAACTATCTAAGCAAAGGTATCTGGCTGTTTCCAACATCGTTTATATTTCCAAACCTTCCCCACCTTTGAGTATGACTGTAACATTGGTTAAAAGACAGAACCTACTAAAGAAGTAAAAAAAATAAAAAGGCTAAAAAAAAGTCAAGTCTGTCAAAAAATAATATACATCCACTCTCGTGGATGTGTATTATGAACACGTGTGTAACATTCAGTATAACACTTTCCTCCTGGTCGGTCTAGTGACATCGTTGCGTAATCACAAAGGAAAGCCACATGTTGTAAGTATACCTTAGTTTAACCAGACCACTGAGCTGATTAACAGCTCTGTGAGCTCATATTCCCTTCAGTTCGTAAATCCTTTGGAGACCAAAAGCCAAATATTTAAGCCGATTAACAGCTCCCATGTAAAATAAAAACTCAACAAAATTGCCAATGGATTTTACAATTTCTCTCTCTCTCTCTCTCTCTCTCTCTCTCTCTCTCCCACCTCCACTTCCCCCATCCTGCTCTTGAACCGATCAGCTACCCGTCCCAGCACTACCCTTACGCGCACGTATAAGCCTGCAACACCACACCTCATGGCGCTGGTAGAGGACCTCCTAATAAGAATAACAACACCCAGGAAAAGCTAAGATCTCATTCCTTTCCATTGCAGCCACTAAATGCTTACTGTCCAGCAATGGAGGGATTGTAAAACCATTATTTTAAAATAAGGTTGTAAAAAGTAAATTATATTTACCTTGCTTTTATTGACATTTACCCGGATGAAACAGCAATAAAATTTAAAAAATAAAAAAGATAAACGCGAATTTTGTCAAGGGTTTTCACACATATCAAACTCGATTGATGGTCCAAATAAGCCTCAATCATGCCAGGTGTCCCACAAGGAAGAGTCCTCGGTCCCATTCTCTATTCTTATCATGAGTGATGTTAGTGATGACGATCTGCAGTGCTCACTTATATCATTATTTGCTGGTGATTCTCGCATCTGAGCCATGTCAGATCCAAGGAAAAACTGGACAATTTCAGAATCGACCAGATGATGTAGTCTACGTCTGGGCGCAAAGAAACAAGGCACTTTTCAGTAGAGACAAGTTTGAACACAGCAAAATGTCCGTCACTACCTTGATTTAGACGGATATACCCTCAGTAGGAGGATAGTGCCATCAGTGCGCCTCACGGGGTGCACTGTAGGCATTGCTAAAGGTTCTTTGCAGCGTCCCTTCGGTTATAGCTGCAACCCCTGTAATTCCTTCTACCGTACCTCCATTCATATTTATCTGTCTTCCATATTGCTATTGAACCTCTCCTAACAATTATTTCATAGTGCAACTGCGAGGTTTCCCTCCTGTTACACCTTTCAAACCTACCTGCTCTCAATTTCCTTTTCAACGCTGAATGACCTCATAGGTCCCAGTGCATGGCCTGTGGCCTAAACTCTTTGTCCCATTCCATTCCATTGCTAGACGGAAATACCAGCTCTGGCAACCCAAGAGTTGACTCATACTGCAAGAATGAGAAACAAGCTGTTGTGTGCAGGTGGCATGGATAGTGAGAAATAATAAAAAAAAAGAATGAAAATTAATACCCTGAGCATACTATGCATTCTGTGGGTGACGTTTAGAAGACCATACTTGTTTGTCTATGGTCTCCGTACGCGGGTAACTTTAGCCAGAGGATCGACTTGACGCAATACGGAACTTTGCAACAACAACAACAACAAAATATTTGAAAACTTGAAGGATATTCTTTATGTACTGGAACTGAAGGTGATGGAACTAAGCAGCATATAGCGAAACCAAGAACACTGTGAAATTCTGTACTGCACATCTGCAAATTTTTTCATATTCTGCCAAACGAGCCAAGGTGCTATGCCGTTGCTCTGCTCACTCCTGTGGTCTCAGTAAAGGGTTTCATTCAGATTCGGTTTGGTGTAGGTGCCCAGCCCCGGGAGTTGAAACCATCTGTTCCTCTGTAGGGCAGGACCAGGCACCACAATCTCGTACCTCATTCAGCGCAACAAACCACGCCATGAGGAAACGCGGGTAGTTGAAAATATAACAAACAAACTTTCATATAAAGAAGAAATCCGTAGGGAGTTAGTGCCGTCAGTGCACCTCACGCGGTGTGCTGTAGGCATTACTTAAGGTTCTTTGCAGTGTCCCTTCGGCCCACTAGCTGCAACCCGTTTCATTCCTATTACTGTACCTCCGTTCATATTCTCTTTCTTCCATCTTAATTTCCACTCTCCTAACAATTTTTTTTCATAGTTCAGCTGCGAGGTTTTCCTCCTGTTACACCTTCCAAACCTTACTGTCAAATTTCCGTTTCAGCGCTGAATGGCCTCAAACGTCCTAAGTGTTTGGCCTTTGGCCGAAATTCTATATTCTATTCCATTCTATAAAGAAGAAGAATGAATTTTGCAGGCTGTCTGTCGACAGGGTTAGCGAGAAGCAGAGAGCGGAGGACGGCAGAGATAAAAGTCAGAATTCTGGCGCCTCGACGGCAGAGCCGAAGCTGAAAAACCCGCTGGTTTTATCACCGGAAGAGAGATGCCACAGTCAGATGACAACGAAGCACATTCAAGAATAACAAGTCGGGGAAGCGAAGGTTCATCATCGTCAACTCGTTATTTTTTTTTTCTCTCTCTCTCTCTCTCTCTCTCTCTCTCTCTCTCTCTTTCAACGAAAATGCCGGTGATTATTTTTCCGGCCTCTGCCTGGAAGAGATCGGAATGCAACTAGCGTTTAAACGATCGCAAATTCCTGACGAAGATGGACGCGCAGGAATAACTCGTCACTTTCTGCAAATGGTCGCCGTGGCGGAACGCTTAATATAGTGACGCAAGATGATGTGCTATTATTTCCCTAGGTATAATATTATATATATGTATATATATATAGATCACATCCCTTAGTTTTACTGTACACAGTCTTGTCTAGAATGAGGGTAAGCTAATATATGTAAGGGTTGGTTCAACCCACATTACGCACAGTGGCTGGTCTTTCAAGAGCTATTTCGATAAAAGCACATCTCTTTCAGTCGCGATCACTTCCCCTACCCTCCCGAACTTAATAATTTTCCATTGAGTTAATTTATTTTCTTTTCTTTTTTTATAAGTGAGACTGTTCTTTCTGTATTTCCCTTTACCTCTTCTTACTTTTTCCTAGTGAGCACCATATTCATTGGAAGCTTGAATTTCAAGTCAGTGGCCCCTTTCGTGGGCTTGTTCCATATGAGTAGGGTTCATTTTCTGAATAATAATAATAATGTAACTTTTCCTTCTGTATTTTGTCCGTCCAACCTTCCTATTTCATTTTATTTGTTTGTAGTAATAATTATGAAAAGCTGACTAATACAGCCTTTTATCTTTCATTATCCCTCTGCAAAGTTATCTAGGGAACAAAGCAAAGGCCTCAGAGTCCAGGCAATCTTTTCTGGCTGCCACACTTTTGTCCTCTCCATAACCTGTGCAGTAATGGTTGTATTTTAATTATAACTAAGCATATAACTTTCTCAGAGTATTCTTTTGTATTACTACAAGGACCAAGCTTCAGGATAATTCACGCAGATGAGATACATTAGATTCCCGCAGTTGTATTCAAGTTGAACTGACGGAAAGCTTAGTGAAAGATCACTGGCCACCAATGACGGGGACTTCAAGACGCAAATCCTCCCTCCTAGTCAAACCTGCATGCATTGAGTACACAAAAGCTATGACTGTCGTCACGTATTTTTACGTTACAAGGTTATAACTAACATGTTGGCACAATCTTCAATGACCTCCCCTGAGGAAAAGCCGCCCTCTGGATAATTATGATGTAATGATGAAAATAATTGCTGCTTCAGCCTCATTCAATCTTTGATTTGTTTTCCCTACTTATCTCATCATTTTCTTCTTCAAGCGTTAGATTTTGTAGTATTGATTAAAAATATCGACAAGTATAAAAGCACTGTGCATTACTTGAGGATCTTTACAGCGACCCTTCGGCCTCTAGCTGCAACCTCTCTCATTTCTATTACCGTACCTTCGTTCATATTCCCTTTCTTCCTTCTGACTTTCCACCATCTCTAAAAATTGTGTCCTAGTGCAACTGCGAGGTTTTTCTCCTGTTACACCTTGTAAACCTTCTTACCGTCAATTTCCCTCTCAGCGCTGAATGACCTCATAGGTCCCAGCGCTTGGTCTTTGGCCTAGGTTCTGTATTCTGTTCTATTCTAAAAGCATTGATGCTACTGAGTCCGAAGTTACCTACTATTACACTTACAGGAGATCTGCTACTAAGATGAGAGTAACAATGACTTGATAGGAAGCAGTGGACACGGGAGGCACCGACTATCCAGTCGATTGGTATTTGTCAAAATATTGGCAGAATAACAGCTATCTTACTTTCGACGTGTAATGTGACGTCGATAGTGGGAATGGTTTAGAAAAGGCGTGGAGAGAGTAGATTGGTGCACCTATGCCGGTATTCATAACTGTTTCATTTTAGATGGCACATCAGTGATTGCCATTTGAACAACGTCCTAGGTTCTTAGCCAGTTCCATTACCTCTGTATAGGGGGCCTTATATAGCCTTTAGTCAGAATTCTCTTGCTTTGAAGTGCCTTCAAGCGCTAGCGGATCCTGAAAAATTTCATGGGGTGGCACCAGTTTTCATAATATACATACATTACACATATATGTGTGTGTTTTGTATGTGTATATATATATATATATATATATATATATATATATATATATATATATATATACATATATATAATACATATACGTATGTGAAATTTTTCTCGAAATTTCATTATTATTTCTGTAATAGATTTTTTTCCCATTTTTATATTTCTCATTTATGTTATTATCCAAATCTTCAATGTTATTATTTTGTCATTATTTTTCATGGTGGGGCACGTGCCCAGGTGCCCACCACCGCGGATCCTCTAGTGCCTTAAAGCATACTTTCTTTTCCTCAATAATAATAATAATAATAATAATAAATTGACTGACAGTGGAACAACCTCTAACCTTGGCAATTCAATTTGTTTATTTGTTATATTGTTTTATTGTTATTTGCGATCATACGTCTTAAGCCGAAAGAGTATAGGGCAAAAGCTCACGCCCAAACTTGTGCCACAATGTTGTTGATGTTATTATAAGTTGAGTATTTACTGGGTATTTTTATCGGTACATACCCAGTTTTCGTGTTGCTGCTAATATTAAGTTATACTCCTTTCTATTTTGCAGCAACTTGATTGCAAGATTGTGGCCCTTTATCATATTGGTCTTCTCCTTGCAT